>NC_037679.1:104892943-105056401 GCF_003255815.1 Theropithecus gelada | reverse complement strand
CAGCCATCCCATTACTGGGTATATACCCAAAGGATTATAAATTATGCTTCTATAAAGACACATGCACACGTATGTTTATGGCGGCACTATTCACAATAGCAAAGACTTGGAATCAACCCAAATGTCCATCAGTGACAGACTGGATTAAGAAAATGTGGCACATATACACCATGGAATATTATGCAGCCATCAAAAAGGATGAGTTTGTGTCCTTTGTAGGGACATGGATGCAGCTGGAAACCATCATTCTTAGCAAACTATCACAAGAACAGAAAACCAAACACCGCATGTTCTCACTCATAGGTGGGAACTGAACAATGAGATCACTTGGACTCAGGAAGGGGAACATCACACACCGGGGCCTATCATGGGGAGGGGGGAGGGGGGAGGGATTGCATTGGGAGTTATACCTGATGTAAATGACGAGGTGATGGGTGCAGCACAGCAACATGGCACAAGTATACATATGTAACAAACCTGCACGTTATGCACATGTACCCTACAACTTAAAGTATAATAATAATAAATAAATTAAAAAAAAAAGAAAATTAATTTTTCATTTTAGTAATTATAGGACAGTAATTTTTCCCAACCATGAGTGGTGTGTATGTGTGCGCACATGTGTGTGTGTGTGTTAATGTGTTTGTGTTCATGAGCATGTTAACATGAGTTATACAAAATTATTAGTTAGCGGCAACCAGATTTTAAGGAACATTGGCCTTACTGGGCTTCTCAGGAAAACTTTGTATGCTTTTGGTAGGAAAAGCTGGGATTCACTAAATCTGGCATTGAAAAAATGAAGATTCAACAGTGGTCATGATTCTAGTTTTGACCTAGCTGCATATAACTGTGTAGGCATCCGATGTATGATTTATGTATTACGTTAGAAAATTTCCCTAACAACTGCCATTGCTTAACACCAATTATGGAGAGGTTAAAGAAGGAATAAATTGCAAATTATGAATAGGAATATGAACTGATTTACATGCTAGCAAATGAGAAATCATCTTTCAGTTCAACATCAGTATGAAACATTTTATCTTATAACAAGGGCATAGTATTTGAATAGGAGTTAATTAGAGCTGTTTTGGAAATTATCAGGTTTTCCATTAAGACGACCTTGAACTCATTCAATAGCATGCCCCGATGCTTTCCATTTTGACATTAGACATTTTTTTTCTTTTAGAGGGCTTCTGGCCTGTTCGCTCAGGTTGGAGTGCAGTGGCACAATCTCAGCTTACTAGAAGCTCCGCCTCCCAGGTTCAAGCCATTCTCCTGCCTCAGTCTCTCCAGTAGCTGGGACTAAGGAGTCCGCTGCCATGCTCGGCTAATTTTTTTTTTGTATTTTTAGGAGAGAGGGGGTTTCACCGTGTTAAACAGGATGGTCTGGATCTCCCGACCTCCTGATGGGATTACAGGCGTGCGCCCGGCCAGTCAGAGAATTTAAAAGGAACAAAAACATTACTGCACAACCAGAAATCAGGTGCACATAAAAATTAAGGTTAGGACCTTAAAGGGAATCTTGTCCATTGATATTAGGCCTGCCTTAAAAAATTCGGACATGGTATCATTTTTATTAATCATTTTTTTTTCCATAACAGTAATGGTAGAATTCGTATTTTCCCATGGGCAACTTCGTTACGCTTATAGACTACTTTTATATTTCAACATTTCTTTTTCTTTGAGTCCTTTTAATGAGTTGTTAAACAATGCTGAAATTTGCCTTTCAGTATGCTGTTAACTAATAATATTTTCTCAAAGTAATTTGACATAATGTTTAATTAAAAGAAATATGTCTAGTATAATTACACTTGTTCATAACAAAAGAGTATTTAAAACTTTAAGAAAAAATATTAGAAAAACTAATAAGAAATATGAATAAATAAATATATAATTCATTATTAATAAATGTGCATGAAATCATAGTTATAGAATTTAAACAGAATAACAATTTTTGAATAAATGATACATTCTAAATTATAATAGAAAAAGGCTTATAAAATGTTAGGTTTAATATTTTCTATATATATAAAGATATAAAAACTAGTCTGATGTTACTTATTTTGGAAAGCATATGAAGTAATGGGAATTTTCATACGCTGCTCCCAGAATTGTAAATCAGTGCAATTACATTGAGTATGGCATTATCTGATTAAGATGATGGATCACATTCGAAGACCCAGTATTTGCACTCTTATCAGAATACATACGCAGACACATGCATATCACTGAGGTTTAATAGCTAAAGTTGAGGAGTCCTTCAAATGTCCATCAGTGCTCCAAATGGATAAACAAATTGTGGCATACTTATATCATGGAATACTACACAGTAATCAAAATTAACAAACAAGACTCACAGTTTACAACAGAATAATACAACAAAGGAAATGAACAAATTTGAGCTACATAGATAATAATACAGATGTGAGAGGAATTATTAAGATGGAAAACACATTTAGTATAATCTCATTTACATAAAGTTTGAAAAACATTATTTTTAATAATTGTAATTTATTACATTGGTCATAAAACTCTACAGTGAAACATATGAGTGATCGTCATAACAATTGTAATAGCCAGAAGGGAGGAAAATGTCAACAGCAAGACATATACTGGGAGTATCTGGATTGTTGGCAAATTATATTTTCTTACCAAGGTATGGTAGTATCAATGTTAACCTTATAATTTTTTTCTCTTAGTGTTTATGAGGTGTTATTACTCTATATGTATGCTATGCTCCACCATAAAAAAAATGTTAAAAAAGCAGAAACATAAAGTACATTTCCAAGTATAAAATTAGGGTGATACAGCATATTCTCATAGATACCATTGAAATTAGAACTTTTGTTGAATAAAGGAGAATAGAGCATTATGGTCCTAATAAATCCAAGTTAAATTTTAAAACTTTTCTTGTTTTATTTTGAGACAGGGTCTCGCTCTGTTGCCCAGGTTGGAGTGCACAACCGCAATCTTGGCTCAGTGCAATCTCTGCCACCTGGGCTCAAGTGATTCTCCCATCTTAGCCTCCTGAGTAGCTAGGACCTCAGGTGTGCACCCCCATGCCCTGCTAATTTTTTCTATTTTTTGTAGAGACAGGGTTTTACCATGTTGCCCTGGCTGGGCTTGAATGCTCGTGCTCAGGCAATCCACCTGCCTCAACCTCCCAAAATGCTGGCACTACAGGTGTGAGCCACCAGACCTGGCCCAAAACTTTTCTTAAATTAATTTAAAAAGGGGAAATATAAGAAAGAACTGTAAATCCACATTCTTAACGCCAATATGAATTTGAAACATCAAAATTTGAATATTCATTTTTGATAGACACTTTTTATTTCCAATTTAATTATTTATGATACACATTTGAAAATGTTAGAAATTCTTGAATTTCCAATAAATTATAGTACAATGGATATTAAATATATTAAATTAAATATACCAAAAAATGGGTCTCTAAAGGAAATATTCATGTTCATATTGTTAGCATTCTAATTTCACAATACTACTCCTGTGTACATGGGTGTGTTGGGTAAAATATTTTGTTACTATAAATTTTTTGGCTCTACATTAGAGAAAAAAACATAGAAAGGCAAATTTGTTAAGGTATAAAACATATTTAGTGTGATCTTTGAGTATGTGTGTGCATATATAATGTTACTTTGACTGTTATAATAAAATAATCCAGATTTAGTCACCATAGCTAAGAATGTGAAAAAGCATTTGCAAGAATTTGGCTTGCTAATGATGCTATTAAAAGATGAAATGAGGTTGACATACTATATTATTACATAGAATATTTGTCCATGTTTGTATTAAAAAATGCCAAAGAAAAACAAATCCCAAAATAGAATCCTAATTGTTGGAGGTCACTTATGTTATCAACTTTCAAAATGTAGTTAATGAAAAAATAAATAAATAAATCATTGAAAATATGTTGGTTTTACATCATTCTTGATGAAATACCATGTGACGGTATTTGTCTAGGCCTGATGCTGAGAATAAGAGAAGAATTATGAAGCCATGAGGAAGAATGATAGTGTTCTCTCATCAATCTGAACTTCAGTACTTAGAAACAAGACTGAAATCACATTTATCAAATAGCATTCTCCCTTTCATCTGCCATCATCATTTCATCATCATCTATATCTTCAGCTATCTCATGAAATGATTTGTTTTTGAGATATTTAAATACATAATTTGGAAAATAAGGAATTTTTAAAACATCATTAATGTGGGAAAGTTACAATAGTAAACAGCAAATTTGAAGTCAAGCTCAATACATTTAGATTTAGAAATTAAGTGTAGTTTATTTTACAATACATTGCTTAAGCAAATAATTATTTATGGATGACCTTCAATGAATCCTCCTTTCACTATGATGTTACAGAAAAAATTTAGATTTTCCTGTAAATAAAATTACCTAATAAGAAAGATAAAGCAAATAACATTTTATGGCAAGCTTTTATTTCTAAAGAGGGAGTTTTAGGACCAAATTGTCAAACAGAGGTAAGACCTCAGATCTTCTGTCACACTTGAGTGAGTGATGATGGAGTTGGAAGGTTACAGTTCTATAACCAAAACTGTATTCACAGATAGGGATTAAATGGTGGAATTTCATAGAAGCACCAGATTCAGTTTTGTTTCCATGGGACCTCAAGTCTACTTATATCAGATGTCCTTCATTTTTGTATAAACTCGCAGTATTGTTTTACTGTTTGATCTTTTAGATTGTTATAAACGAAGAAGTCTTGATTTCTGCTAATAAAAAGAGCAAAATTTAAATCATGGAATCGAATGGTGGAGCTGTGGTTGAGATAGTGTATTTTATTAATTTTAATGACATTTTGAGATCCAGTACTGCTCATTGAATTTCCCTGTGGGGAGAGTTTGTGGTGATGACCCAGCAACAGATAAGCTACTGTCCCAAAAAAAGCTATTCACATCAAATCAGTTTCCAGTTTCTTACAAGCTGTAGGAGGATGCCTAGACCTTGCTTTTATTCTACTTTGACCAAAGTATTACAAAAAGAAAAATCATTACCATTTTCATGTCAGGTATACTAAAAGTTTAAAAAGCTCTTTTTTTTTATTTTAAGAATTTGGTTTTAGGAATACTAGGTTTAGTTTCTTCATTAGAAAAATGATTTATATAAGGAGAACAAAAGTTCATTTCTACTTCTAAAACAATCAGACAAAAAAAAGAGTAATCAGTTTCGAGAATCCAATAGACAGAGTTAACAACCAGTTAAACACAAGAAAGAATTAGTGTATTGGAAGAAAGCTACCCATAATGAAGCATAAGGAGACCAAGAGATAGAAAATATATGGCTAGAGGGTCAGAGACATTGAAGCTACACTGAGAACAACTAGCATACTTCTGCAGTTACGGAATATTTGAAGAGAGAAAATGGGGCAGAAGCAATGTGGAGATTTTCCCAAAAGTGATAAAATGTATCAGTTCATATATTTTTAGAAACCATCAGACTTCAGACAAGATAACTAAAACCAAATTAACATAAAATGACAGGACATCAAAGACCAATAGAAAATTGGAAAAGTAACTCAAGGGAAAGATAGAGATGATGTTAAAGGGAGTAACTGTCTAAATGACAACCTGAGTTTTAATGGGAAAAAATAAACCTAGAGTTCAATAGAATCATGTCTTCAGTGTATTTCAAAAGTAAAACAGATCTTGATAAACAGAAACTTAAAATACATCTTTTCAGGTAAAAAAAATTATTATTATTACTATTTTTATTTGTAGAGTTGGAGTCTCACTCTGGTGTCCAGGCTGGAATTCAGTGGTAGGATCATGGCTTACTGCAGCCTGGAACTCCTGGGCTCAAACCATCCTCCCACCTCAGCCTTGTGAGTAGCTTCACTGTGCCTAGCTAACTTTTTCATTTATTGTAGAGGTCGTTTCGCTGTGTTGCACAGACTGATCTTGAACTCCTGGGTGCTCCTGACCTAACCTTACAAAATGTTGGGATTATGGGTGTGAACCACCCTGACTAGCCAATAAAGGGTCTTATTGAAACTATTAAGTTGAATATGCAAGAAGGAATACAAGTTAATGAAACTGGTAAATAAGTGCATAATTCTAAATGAATGTTTACTTTAAAAATAATAATGTCTTATCGGGTGATTATATAATTGATAAGATACATGCAAATGACAAAATATAGACTGGAGGTAAAGGTGACAGGAGTAAGTTTAGTTAAATTACTTTTTGAAATCTTCTGTCTATGAGGAGATTTTGAACAATGACAATGTAATGCTACTCATAGGTATATATACAAAGGAATTGTATCAAATGATATAGGAAAGAATATTCTAGTAGAATTACTCATAACTGTTCAAAAAAGAAGCTGGCCAAATATATATTAAGGTTGGATGAAACATTAATTCCATACAATGGAACAATATAGAGAAGTGAAAAAAAATCACATGTACATGCAACTATGTGACTAAATTTCAGAAACACAATGTTGAGTCCAAGAAGCCACAAACAAGAAGAACATGTAGGATTGCACCTACACACAATTCAAAGCAAGCCAGACCAAGCTATGCAGTTTAGAGTTGCATACCTAGATGGTAAAGTATAAAGAAATGTAAGGAAATATTCATCATAAATTACAGATATTGCTTACTCAGGAGATGCAAAGAAGGGTTGAGGGGCTTGGAAAGTGGCCTGGAGGTGGACCAGGGCTGTTTTCAATGTTCCTTGTATTGCCCTGCATCATGGTTACTTGAGTGTTTACGGTGAATTGCAGTATGTCCCATTTTTGTATTGGTTCATTTCTAAGTGTGCATTATAACTTCAATATACAAATTTGTAATTAGGAGCAATGTCTCATGGAAATTATTGTTACTCATCTCATTATATACTGAGGAGAAATATCAACTATTTGTATACCTCCTTATACAACTCTAAGATAGTTGGAATGGGAACTTTCTTATTTAGTCGCAGCATGAGGATGTGAGATGATGTTATCTGCCACCTCCCAGATCTTTCCAGAGGATTTCTTCCAGCCTTAATTATCGATCTCACAGGAACAAACCTTTGCCATTCCCCACATATTTTTTCTTTTGGCTCCTGAATTCCTGACACAAGGTTGTACGTATTTCCCACGCTCTTGGTTTAGCAGGGTTTTGTTATCAGTTATGTTTTTCTGCAGGAGAAAACCCTCCAAACTATATTAGATTTTTATGTCTCACATGTCGTTTGATGTCTTGTTTTGTTTTGTTTTCTTTTCTGAGACAGGGTCTCACTCTGTTGCCCAGGCTTCAGTGCAGTGGCACCATCTCGACTCACTGCAACCTCCGCCTCCAGGGTTCACGCCATTATCCTGCCTCAGCCTCCCGAGTAGCTAGGACTTCAGGCACATGCCACCACTCTCGGTTAATTTTTGTATTTTTAGTGGAGACAGTGTTTCTCCATATTGGCCAGGATGGTCTCTATCTCTTGACCTCGCGATCCACCCACCTCGGCCTTGCCTATGCTCTGCCTGGATTTCATTTTTCTAAGCTGGGTTTGGATGGTTGTGGTGATTTGAGATGGGCCAAATTCTGCATCTTGGAGGACGTTAGAGTTTTGTCAATTTAGTCTGAATCAGGTGGCGGCAATCTGACGTCATTAGTTTCTCATTCTCTTTCTGGGAACAGTGTACTAGCCAGGCGATGTTCTCATAGGAAATGGAAAGAGGAAGAATCCCCAGCATGGAAGCCATCTCAAATCTCTATGCAAAGTGTAGTAATTTTCTGTTCATCAAAGTAAGCTAAATGATTGAACGCCAAATTCAGGGGAAAGGTAGTCAGTCTTCCGGTGATAGGAGGATACTGCAAGATTATATATCAAAGGGTCTGGTTCTCAGGAATTCTTATAAAATTTCTAAATATTTTATATAATAATAAATATGTAAGCATTAGACTTGAAAGAAACCTTACCAAAGTCCTAAGAATTAGAGATATGTTTGGTAAATAAGTATCATTCATGGGCTGAAAGCCCTGAGTGGGAAAATAGAACTAATTTCATCTGGACAACAACTTGGAAACTCATTTTTTATTTTGGAAATCACAAGAAAGTTATTTGCTCCATTCATAAGTGGTGTGCACATGTGTGTATTTTTGTGCACATTTATGAGCTTGTGAATAATGAAGTTATAAAAAAGTATTAGCAGCAACCAGATCTCATGGAAAATTGGTCTGCCTATGGTTCTCAAGAAAATCTTAGATGCTTTTGATAAAATAAGTTTGGATTCTGTGTATTTAAATCTGTCATTTAAAAAAGGCCATATTGGTGATGATCTTAGTTATGACAAAGCTCCCTTTGAGAATTCGGAAATTTACTATATGATCTCTGTATTGGGTTAGAAAACTTCCCTAACAACTGAAATTGCTAAAGATAAATGATGGAGAGGTTACACAAGGAAAAATTGCAAACACTGAAAGTGAATATGTCCTTATTTGCACACTAGCAAATGAGGATTCAGGTTTCATGTCAATTTCAGTGTGAATAATTCCAGCCTAGAACAAGAACAGACAGTGAATGAATGAGTTAATTTGAGTTGTTTGAAAATAAGAATGTTTTCCATAAGAGATCATTGAACTCATCAATTAACATGCTATGGTGATTTCCGGCTTGACCCTGGTCACAGCAATTAAAAGTAAAAAGAATGTCACAACACATACACAAATCAGGTGCATATAGAATTTAAGGTCAGGATATTCAAGCAATCACAACCGGTGATATTACACTGAGAAGTGAAGCCAGCTATATTTCCTCAATCCAGTGCGGAGTTGGAGAAAGTTTCTGTAGCTAGCAAGGGGATTGTAAAATGCACCAATCAGCACTGTGTAAAACCACACCAATCAGTGCTCAGTAGCTAGCCAGAGGATTGTAAAATGCACCAATCAGCGCTCTGTAAAATGCACCAATCAGCATTCTAAAATGCACCAATCAGCAGGATCCTAAAAGCAGTCAATCACAGGGAAGACTGAAAAAGGTCACTCTGATAGGACAAAAAAGGAAAATGGGAGGGGACAAATAAGGAAATAAAAGCTTGCCACTTCAGCCACCAGCAGCAACCTGTCTGGGTGTGGAAGCTTCTCAATAAACCTTGCTACCACTCACTCTTTGGGTCTGTGCCATCCTTAAGAGAAGTAACACTCACTGTGAAGGTCTACAGCTCCATTCTTGAAGTCAGCGAGACCACGAACCCACCTGCAGGAACCAACTCCGGATACAACACCAGCATTTTAAAATTTTATTTTTGTCTGTTCAGACATGATAACTTTTCTACACATCATTTTTTCCATTCTAGTAGTGGTTACATTTGTTATTGGAAATTTTGCTAATGGCTTCATAGCATTGGTAAACTCCGTTGAGTTGGTCAAGAGACAAAAGATCTCCTTTGCTGACCAAATTCTCACTGCTCTGGCAGTCTCCAGAGTTGGTTTGCTCTGGGTATTATTAGTAAATTGGTATGCAACTGTGTTGAATCCAGCTTTTTATAGTGTAGACATAAGAACTACTGCTTATGACCTCTGGGCAGTAACCAGTCATTTCAGCAACTGGCTTGCTACTTGCATCAGCATATTTTATTTGCTCAAGATTGCCAATTTCTCCAACCTTATGTTTCTTCACTTAAAGAGGAGAGTTAAGAGTGTCATTCTGGTGATGCTGTTGGGGCCTTTGCTATTTTTGGCTTGTCATCTTTTTGTCATAAACATGAATGAGATTGTACGGACAAAAGAATATGAAGGAAACATGACTTGGAAGATCAAATTGATGAGTGCAATATACTTTTCAAATACGACTGTAACCATGCTAGCAAACTTAGTACCCTTCACTTTGACCCTACTATCTTTTGTGCTGTTAATCTGTTCTTTGTGTAAACATCTCAAGAAGATGCAGCTTTATGGTAAAGGGTCTCAAGATCCCAGCACCAAGGTCCACATAAAAGCTTTGCAAACTGTGATCTCTTTCCTCTTGTTATGTGCCATTTACTTTCTGTCCATAATGATATCAGTTTGGAATTTGGAGAGGCTGGAAAATAAACCTTTCTTCCTGTTCTGCAAAGCTATTAGAATCATGTATCCTTCAGCCCACACATTCGTCCTGATTTGGGGAAACAAGAAGCTAAAGCAGACTTTTCTTTCAGTTTTGTGGCAAGTGAGGTACTGGGTGAAAGGACAGAAGCCTTCATCTCCATAGATTCACGAGAGGAGCATTGTATGTCTTCTAGCAGAAAACAAGCTGGTAGTGTATGAAACATTTTATATTTCTCACTGGTTTTTCTGTAAAGTATGTGGATGAATAATTTCCAAACATATACCTAGAAAAGTCTTTGACCTAAAATTATTTTTTTTTTGTGTGTGTGTGTGTGTTTATGAGTGTATGAACACTTAGGAACAAGGACACTAACGTGTTCTTTTTCTTCATACAAACTGACAAATTATACAAAATATGACAAAAAGTCCTCAGAATTATGAAGCCCTGTGTATTTCATTCATGTATTTTATATTTCATTTGTAGAATTTATGATGTCTATTTATAATTATTAAGAACTAGCAGCTTATTCCACGAAAAAATTCTTTTCTATTGTTATTTGAACCACACAAATATATCACAGTGAGCTTAGAATTCATTGTTTGAACCTGTAACTATTGGATGGTAAGGTCATTCAATTTGATATCAATAATGAGGATGTATCTTTGGGGTTTTACTCCATTATGAATTTCTATTTTCTGTTTAGTAAAAAGCAATCAGAATTATTGTTAGAAAACAATGCACACAATGGAATTCGAGTGACAAGCATATGCACAGTAAATTTTGTGTATGTCTGCCATAAGCAGTACTGAGGAATATTAGATTTCATACAAGTATGTGAAGAGCTAAAAATAATCTCTTTGGTAATAAAGGGATGAAAAATCATGGTGATGATCTCTATTGCTATTATCCATTTCCATATGCAGTTAGAAACGATATTTCTTCCAGCTTTTGAATTAAAGAAAAGCCGTTTTAGAAGTTGAGATGTGATGTAAATTATTTTAGTATTTTTTTTCTAAAGCACTCTTAAGCTCCTGAATTGCTAATTATATCCTTATCTTCCATTTAGAATATTCCTTGTAAACTTCAGATAAGAGAACTCAAATCTTCTCTTTTCCAAAGAAAACTATCAATATTAAAATAGAAATTATGAAAAATAATTCAGTGAAACATTTTGTAAATGTTAAAATAGTATCTATGAAATCTATGTATTAATTATGGGATGTGCCTTAACGTTGTAATTTTGCTGTCAATGATGAAATGAAAATGTGTTGACATATTCATTCATACAATGTTCTGTTATAAGAAAGAAAAGTACACTCTTGTTCACAGCTAAATTCTACCTGACTGTTTTAAGTCTTGGTGTTATGAAATTTTAACAATGTCATTTAAACCTTAAGATAAATCATCCCCACACCTGACTTATGTATTTTTTAAAATTCTGTATCTTCCTCAGTACAATATAAGAACCGTAAAAAAAGAGATCGTGTCTGTCCAGCTTTCTGTTGAACCCAGGAACTAGAACGCAGCACCAAGAATAGAAGATCAAAAATGATAATTTAAATGAACAAATAAATGGGTGGATAAAATGGGTAAGTTGATGTGGTAAACCAATGAAAAGGAAACAAATCACAAAATCTGCAGTTGCGTGAATTCCCCTGTTCTGGTTTTGGGTTAAGGTTACAAGCTTATCCAAGCAGAATCTTTCATCAAAGGAAAAGTTTGGCTATTCCACAGTTTTAGGGGCAATATCACAATAATACAGTCTTGATGAAGCTGTATAAGGTGTCTGAATTGGAAACAAAGTAGAACATCAAAATCATATGGCACCTATTACAATATTTTTTTAAAAACATGTAAACAACTTTGGTCTATTTGAATATGTGTTTTTTTCTATTGTGAATTACATATGTCTATTATGATATTTTCTAGTTGATTATTATTTAAACAAAAATGGCATGTCATTTCAAAAAACTGAGTTAGTAACCGGCTACTTTACTAAAATGTTTTCAATTTAATACCTGTTATTAAAGTGATGACATTTATTTAGAAATCAAGTTCAAGACAAAAGTGGTAAGGACATGCGGAAATTGAGACAGAAACAAACGTGAAACAATGTGTGGTAATGTCTGGTGTGACTCTGCTGGCAGCCACTTCACAGTGAGGTGAGAGAGACAGAATGGTGGTCATTAGATACATGCACTTGGCTCCCAGCATTTTTCCAGAAGGGCTACAAGGGGAAACCACAGCCAACATTAGTCCATGGAAGAGAGAGAGGAGGGAGAATGTTTCTGCTCAGCTATCATTGGACTTCTGTATCCTATTGGCCAGAGTTTATGAGGTAGTTCTGAGGCGGAACTACCATCTCTGTTGTTCTGTCTTACATCATCTAGTCCCTTGGTGGAGGTTTTGAAAGTCAGACTTCATGCCCACAGTGTGGTGATGCATTCAAGTTCCAAACGGAAGGTTGATCTGGTTCAGGCAAGGTGCTGACCAGGGGAATGGTAGATAGTGAAGGGAATCTAAGAAAGCACATGTCTGTGTCCAGTGCAGTCCAATCCTTTTGCCACTCAGATGTGCTCATGCCTTCCAGTCATGGCTGGATTTAGGAGCATATGACTTGCAGAGCTGCACAGGGTTTTGTGCCTAGAGGGGCTTGTGCTTAGATGAACTCTGTGCTTGGATTAATGTTCTGCACTTGCTGCTTTTTTTTTTTTTTTTTTTTTTTTGTCAGGCAGAGGATACTCCTCCACTGAAGAGGGAATGGTCTTGCACCATAGGGATTTGCTCTCCCTTCTCCTACAGGCTTGTCAGAGACATGCACAGAGTCCTATAATGCCCACAATGCATGCCGCTGGATCATCTGGCACAGTGGCCAGAGCAGCTTGGACCAGAGTCTATATCTGCCCTGGTCCCTATACCATGCATGTATAGGACAGACTTCATGTAGCCCAGCTAAAATAATTAAATTGAGATTTCAGTTATCGTGACGCACAGTGAAGACAGAGATAGCAACAAAATACATTACTTTAGGTAAAGATACTCTTTGCTTGAAAACCCAAACCACATTCCATTGCCTTACATAACAGTCATATTCCTTATCCATTCTTGTTTCTAGCATGGTTCTAACTCCTACTTTTACTAATTACATTAATCGAAGTAATTCTCTTTCATAGAGAAAACTGGAAGTGACGTGATTGAGGACTCTGAAAAATAACTATTTTGGCAGATGTGCAAAATTCTCAAGCACATATATTACAAATTTCTAAGGTCATATACATCCTTTTTACACTTGCTTGAATTAGCCTACAAAACTCCCATGTTTGTTAACATAATCCAAACAGTCATTCCATAAACATAAAATGAGAATAAAAGTTGCATATATTTATTTATATAACCTGTGATAGGTGACCACATTTCAGTATTCCATCTTACCTAGAAATTATTGAAAGATTTTCATGAAGCCACTGAATTTAGTATTAGTCTAAGGTCTTAAATTGAACAAGGAATCTTGGAAATTAAATTTAAGCTGATAGACTACAGAAAATAATTACTGTTAATATGTAGAATTTTTCATAATTTGTATTCAGTTTATTTGAAAACATTATTTTATATTTTTTGGTATTTTCACATTATGTGGGCATGTTAGTTTACCTTATGAGTAAACAGATATAGGAAATTTAGGTATTTCTTTTATTAAAATGTATTTTTAAGTTTTGTGGATACATAGTAGGTATGTATATTTATTGGGTACATGGGATGTTTTGATACAGGCATGCGAAGTGTAATAATCACTTAATGAAGAATGGGGTAGCCATCCTCTCAAACATTTACCCTCTTTTGTTACAAGCAACCTAGTTACACTCCTTTAGTTATTTTAAAATGTACAACTAAATTATCATTCACTATAGTTACTCTGCTGTGCTATCAAATAGTAGGTCTTATTCATTCTTTCTTTTTTTTTTTTTTTTTTTTGGTTGATAACCATTAACCAGCCACACCTTCCCTTCAGCCCCCACTAACTTTGCCTTTCTGTGCAAACCTTTCAGTTATTTCTGACTTATTCAACTTAACATAATAATCTCCAGTTCCATCCATATTGTTGCAAATGACAGGATCTCATTTCTTAAATGGCTGAATAGTGCTTTTTTTTTTTTTTTTTTTTTTTTTTTTTTTTTTGAGACGGAGACTCGCGCTGTTTCACCCAGGCTGGAGTGCAGTGGCGCCATCTCGGCTCACTGCAAGCTCCGCCTCCCAGGTTCACGCCATTCTCCTGCCTCAGCCTCCGAGTAGCTGGGACTACAGGCGCCCACCACCTCGCCCGGCTAGTTTTTTGTATTTTTAGTAGAGACGGGGTTTCACCGTGTTAGCCAGGATGGTCTGGATCTCCTGACCTCGTGATCCACCCGTCTCAGCCTCCCAAAGTGCTGGGATTACAGGCTTGAGCCACCGCGCCCGGCCTTTGAATAGTGCTTTATTGTGTATATGTACCACATTCTCTTTATCTATTCATCTGTTGCTGGACACTGAGGTTGCTTCCAAATCTTGGCTATTGTGAACAGTGCTACAACAAACATGGGAGTGTAGATACCTGTTTGATACACTAATTTCCTTTCTTTTGGGTATATACCCACCAGTGAGATTGTTGAATCATACGGTAGCTCTAATGTTAGTCTTTTGAGAAACCTTTCAACTGTTTTCCATAGTGGTTGTACTCATTTGTATTCCCACCTGCAATGTACAATGGTTCCCATTTCTCCACATCCTCACCAGCGTTTGTTACTGCCTGTCTTTGGATATAAGCTGTTTTCACTGGGATGAGATGATATCTCATTTTAGTTTTGATTTGCATTTCTCCGATGATCAATGATGTTGAGCACCTTTTCATATGTCTGTTTGGCATTTGTATATCTTCTCTTGAGAAATGCCTATTCAAATCTTTCACCCATTTTTTGATCAGATTGTTAGATTTTTTTTTTTCCTATAGAGTTGTTAAAGCTCCTTTTGTATTCTGATTATTAATCCCTTGTCAGATGAGTAGTTTGCAAATATTTTCCCCCATTCTTGTCTCTTCACTCTTCTTTCATTTATGTTATTCTCTAAACTGGTTATTCTAGTTAGCAATTGCTCTAAACTTTTTTTCACGGTTCTTAGCTCCCTTGCATTGGGTTAGACTTTGCTGCTTTAGCTCAGTTGAGTTTATTACTCACTTCTGAAGCCTACTTCTGTCAATTCCTCAAACTCATTCTCTGTCCAGTTTTGTTCCCTTGCTGGTGAGGAATTGTGATCCTTTGGAAGAGAAGAGGCATTCTGGTTTTTGGAATATTCAGCCTTTTTTGTGCTGCTTTTTCTTCCTCACCACGGATTTATCTACCTTTGGCCTTTGATGTTGGTGACCTTTAGATGGGGTTTCTGTGTGTACATCCTTTTTGTTGATGTTGATGCTATTCATTTCTGTTTGTCATTTTTTCTTCTAACAGGCCCCTCTCGTGTTGGTCTGCTGGAGTTTGCAGGAGGTCCACTCCAGACCTTGTTTACCTGGGCATCACCAGCAGAGGCCACAAAACAGCAAAGGTTGATGCATGTTCCTTCTTCTGGAAACTTTGTCCCAGAGGGTTACCCGCCAGATGTCAGGCAGAGCTCTCCTGTGCAAGATGTCTGTCAACCCCTGCTGGGAGTTGTCTTCCAGTCAGCAGGCACGGAGGTCAATGACCCAATTGAGGAGTCAGTCTGTCCCTTGGCAGAGGTCAAGCGCTGCGCTGGGAGATCTGCTGCTCTTTTCAGAGCTGGCAGGCAGGAATATTTATGTCTACTGATTCTGTGCCCACAGCTGCCCTGCCCCCCAGGTGCTCTCTCCTAAGGAGCTGGGAGTTCTATCTATAAGCCCTTGACTGCGGCTGCTGCCCTTCTTTCGGAGATGCCCTGACCAGAGAGGAGGAGTCTAGAGAGGCATCTGGCAACAGTGGCTGTGCAGAGCTGTGGTGGGCTCCGCACACTACAAACTTCCTGGTGGCTTTGTTCACACTGGGAGAGGAATATTGCCTACTCAAGCCTCAGTAATGGCGGACGTCCCTCCCTTGACCAAGCTTAAGTGTCCCAGGTTGACTTCAGACTGCTGCACTGGCAGTTAGAATTTCAAGTCAGTGGATCTTAGCTTGCTGGGCTCCAAGGGGATGGAATCCACTGAGCTAGACCACTTGGCTTCCTGCCTTCAGTCCCCTTTCCAGGGGAGTGAATGGTTCTGTCTCGCTGGCATTCCAGGCACCACTGGGGTATGAAAAAAACACTTGTGCAGCTAGATTGGTGTCTGCCCAAATGGTCACCCACTTTTATGCTTGAAACCCAGGGCCCTCGTGGTGTAGGCACTGGAGCAAATCTTCTGGTTTGTGAGTTACAAAGACCATGGGAAAAGCATAGTATCTGGGCTGGAATGCACTGTCTCTCATTGCATTGTCCCTCACTGCTTCCCTTGGCTAGGGGAGGGAGTTTCCCAACCCCATGCTCTTCCTGGGTGAGGCAACATCCCACTCTCCTTCGGTTTGCCCTCCATGGGTTTCACCCACTGTCTAATGAGTCCCAGTGAGATGAGCCATGTAACTCAGTTGGAAATGCAGAAATCACCCAACTTCTGCATTGATCTCACTGGGAGTTGCAGATCGCAGCTGCTCCTATTCCGTCATCTGGCCAGCCACTCTGCTATTTTTTTTTTTCTTTTATTGGTTTATAATTTAGTTTTTCTACTTAAGCGAGGTTTGTGCACCACATTTACAGTGTTATACTAGTCTGTGTTTTTCTGTCTCCTTACTATTACCAGTGAGTTTTGTAGCTTCAAGTGATTACTTATTGCTCATTAATGTCCTTTTCTTTCTAATTGAAGTAATCCCTTCAACATTTCTTATAGGACAGATCTGATGCTGATGAAATCCCTCATCTTTTGTTGGTCTGGAAAACTCTTTATTTTTGCTTCATGTTTGAAGGATATTTTCTCCAGTTACACTATTCTAGACTAAAACATTTTTTCCTTCAGCACTTTTAATATGTGTGCCACTCTCCTGACCTTTTTCCACTGAAAAGTCTGCTGCCAAATATAGTGGAGCTCCATTGTACATTCTTTGTTTCTTTTCTTTTCCTGCTTTCAGAATCCTTTCTTTACCCTTGACCTTAGGGAAATTAATTATTAAATTATTTGAGGTAGTCTTCTATAATTTTTTTCCCAGCAATGTTTGTTGAGAAAAAGGAATAATTTCTATTGAATTGCAATACTCCCTTTTTTGAAGTCAATTGACCATGAATGTTGGTGTTAATTTCTGGACTGTCAGTTGTGTCTCATTGTTCTTTGTGTCTACCATAATGCGAGTACCATAGAATCCTGATTAGTGCAGCTTTGAAGTCAGCTTTGAAATCAGAAAGTGTAATGCTCCAAATTTGTTATTTTTTAACAATTTCCTTTGGTGTTCTGGTCATTTGGCATTTCCAGATATATTTTAGGAGTAGTTTCCCACTTTCTGTGATTAAACATGTGCTGGGTTTTGATAGGGATAACACTGAACATATAACTGCAATCTATAAAGACTCTACCTGTGCTGGATTTCAGTTTAGCTGGTCATCCTTGCTTGTACAACTCTGTGATTAATTGAAAATATAATTTGGGCTTTTATTTCTCTTATCTTAGTTGTAGCAGAAGGATATCACGCTTTTCTGAGCCATGTGTGTTGTGCTCAAAAATGGAAGTTCTCAGGCAGGTGCGGTTGTTCATGCCTGTATCCAAGCACTTTGGGAGGCTAAGATGAGGGGACCGCTTGAGAACAGGAGTTGAAGTCCAGACTGGGCAACATAGGGAGACTCTGTCTCTACAAAAAAAATTAAAAAAAATTAGCTGGGTGTTGTGGTGCGTGCCTGTAGACACAGCTACTCCTGAAGCTGAGGTGGGAGGACCACTTGCGTCCAAAAGTTTGAGGCTGCAGTCAGCTGTGATCAAGCCACTGAATTCCAACCTGGGTGACACAGCAAGACCCTGTCTTCCTTGCCCCACCACCCCCGTAAAAAAGGAAGTTCTCACTGGTATTTTTTATGTATTAGGTAACACAAGATCATATGAAAAATTATTAATTGTTTGTTCCTGCTTGTACTAGACAGATAAAATTGAAAGCAGTTATACAAATAGTATACTAACTCCTCATAAAGACTACCCAAAGATAATACTATTATCATCTGAGTTTTACAGATGGTTATATTGAGGGAGAGAATAGTTGTAAAATGAAGTCTCAGACCATAGTTATATGAAACAGAAAATCTGGTTTCCTATCTTGGCAGTCTGACTCCTAAATCATCTCTTAGAAACAATTATACTAAAAAATGGAAAAGAAGTAAAATCCAAGATTGGAGACTGATTTTAACATCTATTCCTCTTAAACCATTAATTAGTCAATAAATTAACTAGAGAAAAATAAAGCCAAATATTCATATATGAAGAAATCTAGACTCTTCAAGGGAAAACATGTGTTTTTCAAGTAACCCACAATAGTGACACAATTGCTGAGTATTTTAATTTAAAAATTAATATATAAAAATTAGACTCAAGAGAAAAACTTATTAAAAGGCCTCAGCATGAGAGTTAAGTTTGATAAATATTGAAAATGGGTTGAAAAGCCCAAATGGGAAAATTGGGCTACGTCTACCTGGATGATCTCCCTGAAATTAATTTTCCATTTTAGAAATTATAGGACAACAATTTCTTCTATCCATGAGGGGATGTGTGTATGTGTGTGGCTGTGTTTGTATTAATGAGTGTGTTAACAGTAAGTTATACAAAAGTGTTACTAGCCGCCAGGTTTTAAGAATTATTGGCTTTTCTGAGGTTCCCAAGAAAACCTTGAATGCTTTTGGTAGGGAAAGTTGGGATTCACTCTACATGTTACTGGTGTTGAAAAATTAAATCTATCTTGGTGATGATCCTAGTTATGTCCAAGCTCCCTTTACCGGGTAATACAACCCATATGTCATCTATGTATTGGGTTGTAAAATTTCTCTAACAACTGAAGTTGCTGAACACAAATTATGGAGAGGTTAAACAAGGAAAAAATTGCAGAACAACATGCCAATCCTTGGCATGCTAGTAGATGAGAATTCAGCTTTCACTTCAACACCTATATGGAAAATTTTATCTTACAGCAAGGACATTGTGTTTGAATAGGAGTTAATTTGAGCTGTCTTGGAAATTATCATGTTTTCCATAAAGGCAGCATTAATTTCATCCATTAGCATATTGAGATGCTTTCCTGTTTGACAATGGTCACAGAATTTAAAAGGAACAAGAACATTACTGCACATTCAGGAATCAGGTACACATAGAAGTTAAGATCTGGACCTTAAAGGGACTCTTGACCAGTGATATCAGGCCTGCCTTTTAAAAAAATTAAGATATGATAAATTTACTACCAATCATTTTTTCACTAACAACAATAATATATTTGTATTTTCCCATAGATGCCTACATTAAACTTTTAGACTATTTTTGTATTTCAAGATTTTTTTCTTTGAGTCCTTTTAAGAGTTGTTAAAAAATCCTGAAATTTCCCTTACAGTATGCTGTTAACTGATTATATTTTTTCAAAGTCATTTGATGTAATGATTGATTAAAGGAAGTATCTCCAGTGCAATTACGCTTGCTTATAACAAAAGATTATTTGAAATTGAAGAAAAAATGTTAGACAAATTTATAATGAAATATAAATAAATATGTATAATACATAAGGTATTATTAATAAGTGTATATGAAATAACAGTCATAGAATAAAAAATTAATTTTTTGAAGTAAAAATACATCCTGATTGAGAATAGAAAAGGGCTTGGAAAATATTGTTTAGTAGTATTTTATATAAATACAAAACTGTAAATATTAGTCTGACATTACTTATTTTGGAAAGGATTTAACATAATGGGAATTTTCATACATTACTCCTAGAATTATAAATCTGTGCCATCATTTTGGCTGAGCCTGGTGTTATCTGATTAAGAAGAAGGATCACATCCTAAGACCAAGTATTTTCACTCTTATCAGAATACATATACATACACATGCATGTCACTGAGTTTTAATAGCTAAAGTTGAGAAGTCTTCCAAATGTCTATCAATCCTACAAATGGATAAACAAATTGTGGCATATCTTATACAATGGAATACTATACAGTGAGCAAAATTAACAAATAAGACTGACATGTTTACAACAGAACAATACAATAGAGAAAATGAACAAATTGGAGCTATATAGATATTAATACAGATGTGAGAGGAATTATCAAGATGGAAAAATACATTTACTATAATCTCATTTACATAAAGTTTGGAAAATCTTATTTTTAATACATTGCAATTTATTACATTGGTGATCAAACTCGACAGTGAAACATGAGTGATCATCATAACAATTGAGATAGCCAGGATGGAAGAAAATATCATCAAGAAAACATGTATTGGGATTATCTGCATTGCTGGCAAATTCTATTTCTGACGAAGTTGTGGTAACACCGATGTTAACGTTATAATTTTTTCTTTTTCTGTTTATTAGGTGTTATTACTCTCTATATGTATGTTATGCTCCACAATAAAAAATGTTAAAAAAGCAGAAACATAAAGTACGTTTCTAAGTATACAATGAGGATGACACAGCATATTCTCATAGATACCATTGTAATTAGAGTTTTTGCTGAATCAAGGAGAATACAGCATTATGGTGCTGAGAAATCCAAGTTAAAATTTAAAACTTTTCTTTTTTTATTTTGAACAGGGTCTCATTCTGTTGCCCAGGCTGGAGTGCACAAGCACAATTTTGGCTCAATACAACCTCCGCCACCTTGGCTTAAGTGATTCTCCCATCTTAGCCTCCTAACTAGGACAACAGGCGTGCACCACCACACCCTGATATGTTTTCTTCTACTTTTTGTAGAGACAGGGTTTTGCCATGTTGCCCAGGCTGGGCTTGAACTCCTGTGCTCAGGCAATCCACCTGCCTCAGCCTCCCAAAATACTAGGATTACAGGTGTGAGCCACCACACCTGGTCCAAAACTTTTATTACATTAATTAAAACAAAAGAAGAGATAGGCAGGAACTGTAAATCCACCTTCTTAATGATAATATGAGTTTGAAACATCAAAATTTGAATATTTATGATTGATAGACACCTTTTTGTAATTTACAATTTAATTACTTATGACACACATTTGAAAGTGTCAGAAACTTTGACACACATTTGAAAGTGTCAGAAATTCTGAAAGTGTGTCAGAATTTCCAATAAAGTACAGTATGATGAATATTAAATATATGAAATTAAATATATTAAAATGTGTCTGTAAAAGAAATATTTATATTTGTATTGTTAGCATTCTAATTTCACAATAGTATTCCTGTGTACACTGGTGTGTTGGGTAAAGTATTTTGTTACTATAAGTTTTTTGGCTCTGCATTAGAAAAAAAAAATCATAGAAAGGCAAATTTGTTAAGCTAAAAACATATTTAGCATGATTTTTTTAGTATGTTTGTGCATATATAATGCTACTTTGATTGATATAGTAAAATAATCCAGATTTAGTCACCATAGTTAAGATGGGAAAAAGCATTTGCAAGAATTTGGCTTGCTAATGATGCTATTAAAAGGAGAAATAAAGTTGATATACTGTATTATTGCATACCAGTATGTGTCCATGTTTGTATTGAAAAATGCCGTAAATCCCCAAAATAGAATCCTAATTGTTGGAGGTCACTTTTCTTGTCAACTTTTAAAATGTAGTGAAAGAGAAAAAAAGCAAATAAATCATGAAAATATGTTGGTTTTACATTATTCTTGATGAAGTACCATGTGAAATTTGTTTAGGCCTGATGCTGAGAATAAGAGAAGAATCACAAGCCCATGAGGAAGAATAATAGTGTTCATTACCCTGAACTCCAGTACATAGAATCAAGACTGGAATCACATTCATCAAATAGCAGTCTCCCTTTCACCTGCCATCATCATTATCATCATGATCTATGTCTTCATCTATCTCATTAAATGATTTGTTTTTGAAATATTTAAATACATAAATTGGAAAATAAGTAATTTTAAAAATATCATAAATGTGGGAAAGTTACAGTAGCAAACAGCAAAGTTGAAGTCAAGCTCAATACATTAGATTTAGAAATTGTGTAGTTTATTTTACAATACATTGCTTAAGCAAATAATTATTTATGGATGACTTTAAATGAATCCGCCGTTCTCTATGATCACGATATAAACAATTTAGATTTTAGTGTAAATAGAACTCCCTAATAAGAAAGATAAAGCAAATTACACATTTTATGAGCAAGCTTTTATTTCTAAAGAGGGGTTTTAGGACCAAATTGTCAAACAGAGGTAAGACCTCAGATCTTGTCACACTTGAGTGAGTGATGATGGAGTTCTAAGGTTATAGTTCTGTAACAAAAACTATATTCATGGATAGCGAATAAATGGTGGAATTCCATAGATGCATCAGATTCAGTTTTGTTTCCATGAGACTGACTTAAAGTCTACTTATATCAGATGTCCTTCATTTTTTGATAAACTTGTAAGTATTGTTTTACTATCTGATATTTGAAAGACTGTTATAAACTAAGAAGTCTTGATTTCTGCTAATAAAAACAGCGTAAAATTACAATCATGGAATAGAATGGTGGAGCTGTGGCTGAGATACTTTATCTTATTAATTTTAATGACATTTTGAGATCCAGTACTGCTCACTGAATTTCCCTGTGAGGAGAGTTTGTGATGATGACCCAGAAACAGACAAGTTACTATCCAAAATGCTAATCACATCAAATGAATTTCCAGCTTCTTCCAAGTTGCAGGAAGATGCCTAGACCTTGCTTTTATTCTCTTCTTTGACAAAAGTATTACAAAAAGAAGAAAATCGTTACCACTTTCATGTCAGGAAAGTGACATGGAGATGGACCTAGGCTGTTTTTACTGTTCCTTCTCTTGCCCTGCATCATGGTTACTTGAGGGTTTATGACACATTGTGGAATTTCCCATTTTTGTATTGGTTCATTTTTCTTTCTTTTTTTTTTTTTTTTTTTGGAGATGGAGTCTGGCTCTGTTGCCCAGGCTGGAGTGCAGTGGCCGGATCTCAGCTCACTGCAAGCCCCGCCTCCCGGGTTCACGCCATTCTCCTGCCTCAGCCTCCCGAGTAGCTGGGACTACAGGCGCCCGCCACCTCACTTTAATAATACAAACTTGTAATTAAAAGAAATGTCTCATAGAAATTATTATTACTCATCTCATTGTATACTGAGGGTAAGTATCAACTATTTGTGTACATTCTTATACAACAATAAGATAGTTGAAATAGGAACTTTCTTATTTAGTTGCAACATGAGAAAATTTGAGATGATGTTATCTTCTAAGCCCAGATCTTTCCAAAGGATTTCTTCTAGCCTTAATTATCCCCCTCACAGGACAAACCATTGCCATTCCCCACCCATTTTTTTCTTTTGACTCCTGAATTCCTGACACAACAAGGTTCTACGTATTTCCCACACTCTTGGTTTAGCAAAGTTCTTTTATCAGTTATGTTTTTCTGCAGGAGAAAACCCTCCAAAACTACATTAGACATAAATGTCTCACATGTCTTTGGATTTCATCTTTTTGTTTCCTTGTTTGTTTGCTTTTGAGATGAAGTCTCACACTGTTGCCCAGGCTAGAGTGCAGTGGGATGATCTCGGCTCCCTCCCTGCAACCTCCACTTCCTGGGTTCAAGCAATTCTCCTGCCTCAGCCTCTTGAGTAGCTGAGTCTACAGTTGTATGTCACCATGCTCGGCTAATTTTTGTATTTTTAGTAGAGACAGAGTTTCACTATGTTGGCCAGGATGGTCTCCATCGCTTGACCTCGTGATCTGCCCTCCTCGGCCTCCCCGAGCTTGGCCTGGATTTCATTTTTCTAAGCTCGGTATGGTGGATGGCTCTGGTGATTTGAGATGGGCCAGATTCTGCATCTTGGAGATAGAGTTTGGCCAATTTAGTCTGGATCAGGTGGGGGCAATCTGAGTTCACTAGTTTCTCATTCTCCTTCTGGGAACAGTGTAATAGCCAGGTGATATTCTCATAGTAAATGGAAAGAGGAAGAATCCCCAGTATGGAAGCCATATCAAATCTCTATGCAAAGTGTTGTAATTTTCTCTTTATCAAAGTAAGTTAAAAGACTGAACTCCAAGTTTAGGGGCAAGGTAGTCAGTCTTCCTTTGATGGGTGGATACTGCAAGATCATATATCAAAGGGTCTGGTACTTAGGAATTCTTATAAAATTGCTAAATATTTTATATAATAATAAATATTTAAACATTAGACTTCAGAGAAACTTTACCAAAGTCCTAAGAATTAGAGATATGTTTGATAAAAAATATTATTCATGGGCTGAAAATTCTGAGTGGGAAAATAGGACTAATTTCATCTGCACAACCTCTTGGAAACTAATTTTCTATTTTGGAAATTATGAGAAAATAATTTGTTCCATTCATAAGTGGTATGCACATGTGTCCATTTGTGTGCATATTTATGAGCTTGCGAATAATGAAGTTATACAAAAGTATTAGCAGCAACCAGATCTTATGGGATATTGGCCTGCCTGTGGTTCTCAAGAAAACCTTAGATGCTTTTGATAAAAGCAGTTTGGATTCTGTGTATTTAAATCTGGCATTTAAAAAAGTCCATATTGGTGATGATCTTAGTTATGACTAAGCTCCCTTTAAGGATTTAGACATTTACTATATGATCTATGTGTTGGGTTATAAAACTTCCCTAGGAACTGAAGTTGCTAAAGACAAATGATGGAGAGGTTTCACCATGAAAAACTGCAAACACTGAAAGTGAATATGTCCTTATTTGTGTACTAGCAAATGAGGATTCAGGTTTCCTGTTAATTTCAGTATGAATAATTCCAGCCCATATCAAGAACAGACAGTGAATGAATGAGTTAATTTGAGTTGTTTGAAAATAAGAATGTTTTCCATAAGGAGATGATTGAACTCGTCAATTAACATGCCATGGTGATTTGTGGCTTGATGCTGGTCACAACATTTAAAAGTAAAAAGAATGACCCAGAACATTCACAAATTAGGTGTGTATAGAATTTAAGGTCAGGATATTCAAGCAATCACAAGCAGTGACATTACATTGAGTGGTGAAGCCAGCTGGACTCCCTGGGTGGAGTGAAGAATTGGAGAACTTCTCCGTAGTTAGCAAGGGGATTGTAAAATGCACCAATCACCACTCTGTAAAAACGCACCGATCAGCACTCTGTAGCTGGCCAGAGGATTGTAATGCACCAATCAGTGCTCTGTAAAACTCACCAATCATTGCTCTGTAAAATGCACCAATCAGCACTCTGCAAAATGCACCAGTCAGTGGGATCCTAAAAGTAGCCAATTGCTGGGAGAATTGAAAAAAGGGCACTCTGATAGGACAGAAATGGAACGTGGGAGGGGACAAATAAGGGAATAAACCGGGCCTCCCCAGCCGGCAGCAACAGCTCCCTCAGGTCCCGTCCCATGCTGTGGAAGCTTTGTCCTTTTGCTCTTCATGATAAACCTTGCTACTGCTCACTCTTTGGGTCTCTGCCGTCTTTAAGAGCTGTAACACTCTCTGCGAAGGTCCGCAGCTCCATTCTTGAAGTCAGCGAGATTACGAACCCACCTGCAGGAACCAACTCTGGACACAATACCAGCATTTTTAAAATTTCTTTTTGTCTGTTCGGACATGATAACTTTTCTACCCATCATTTTTTCCATTCTAGTAGTGGTTACATTTATTATTGGAAATTGTGCTAATGGCTTCATAGCATTGGTAAATTCCACTGAGTGGGTCAAGAGACAAAAGATCTCCTTTGCTGACCAAATTCTCACTGCTCTGGCGGTCTCCAGAATTGGTTTGCTCTGGGTGCTATTATTAAATTGGTATTCAATTGTGTTGAATCCAGCTTTTTATCGTGTAGAGGTAAGAATTACCACTTATAATGTCTGGGCAGTAACCAGCCATTTCAGCAACTGGCTTGCTACTAGCCTCAGCATATTTTATTTGCTTAAGATTGCCAATTTCTCCAGCCTTATTTTTCTTCACTTAAAGAGGAGAGTTAAGAGTGTCATTCTGGTGATGCTGTTGGGGCCTTTGCTGGTTTTGGCTTGTCATCTTTTTGTGATAAATATGAATGCGATTGTACAGACAAAAGAATATGAAGGAAACATGACTTGGAAGATCAAATTGAGGAGGACAATGCTCCTTTCAGATAGGGCTATAACCATGGTAGCAAACTTAGTACCCTTTACTCTGACTCTGATATCTTTTCTGCTGTTAACCTGTTCTCTGTGTAAACATCTCAAGAAGATGCAGCTTCATGGTAGAGGATCTCAAGATCCCAATACCAAGGTCCACATAAAAGCTTTGCAAACTGTGATTTCCTTCCTCTTGTTATGTGCCATTTACTTTGTGTGCGTAACCATATCAGTTTGGAGTTTTCAGACTCTGGATAATAACCCTGTCTTCATGATTTGTGAAGCTATTACATTCAGCTATCCTTCAGCCCACCCATTCATCCTGATTTGGGGAAACAAGAAGCTAAAGCAGACTTTTCTTTCAGTTTTGTGGAATGTGAGGTACTGGGTGAAAGGACAGAAGCTTCATCTCCATAGATTCACGAGAGGGCCATTGTGTGTCTTCTAGCAGAAAACAAACTGGTGGTGTATGGAACATTTTTATATTTCTTACTGTGTTTTCTGTAATGTATGTGTATGAGTAATTTCCAAACCTATACCTAGAAAAGTCTTTTACCTAAAGTTAGTCTAAAAAAGTATATATATGTGTGACTGTGTTTATGTATGTATGAAAAACTTAAGAACATTGACAATAACATACTTTTCTGTTTTTTCACATGAACTGCCAAAGTATACAAAATATGATAAAAAATCTTCAGAATTATGAAGCCACGTTTATTTCATGCATGTATTTTATGTTTCATTTGTAGAATTTATGTCTGATTTTAATTGTTAAGAACTAACAGCTTATCTCGGGAAAAATGTTGCTGTTTTCTATTGTTATTTGAGCCACAAAAATATACCACAGTGTGCTTAGAATTCATTGTTTGAACCTCTAACTTATTGGATGATAATGTCATTCAATTCTAAATCAATAATGAGGATGTCTCCTCGGGGTTTTAGTCCGTTATGAATTCCTATTTTATGTTTAGTAAAAAGCAAACAGAATTATTATTAGAAAACAACGCACCCAATAAAATTCGAGTACAAGCATATGTAGAGTAAATTTCGTCTATATCTACCATAAGCTGTACTGAGGAATATTAGATGTCATACAAGTATGCGAACAGCTTAGATAAAAATCTCTTTGATAATAAAGGGATTAAAAATCATGATCATGATCTTGATTGCTATTATCTGTTTCCGTATGCAGTTAGAAACCTCATTTCATTCAGCTTTTGAATTGAAGAAAAGATCTTTTTGAAGTCGAGATGTGATGTAAACTATTTTACTATTTTTTCTAAAGCACTTCTAAGCCCCTGAATTGCTAATTATATCCTTATCTTCCGTTTATAAAATTCTTCCTAAACTTCACATGAGAACTCAAATTTTCTCTTTTCTAAAAAAAAAAAAAAATCAATGAAAAAAGTATAGAAATTACGGAAAATAATTCAGTGAAACTTTTTGTAAATGTTAAAATAGTATCTATGAAATCTCTGTATTAATTATGGGATGTGCCTTTAAGTTGTACTTTTGTTGTCAATGATGAAAGTGTTTTGACATATTCATTAATAGAAAGTACTATTATAAGAAAGAAATGCAGTCTTGTTCACAGCTAAATTCTACCTGACTGTATTAATTCTTGGTGTTATGAAATTTTAACAATGTTATTTAAACCTTAAGATAAATCATCCCAACACCTGATTTATGTATTTTTTAATCATATATCTTCCTCAGTTCCCTATGAGAACCATAAAATGAGAGATCATGTCTGTCTTGCTTTCTGTTGACTCCCAGGAACTAGAACCCAGCACCAAGAATAGATGGTCAAAAATGATATTTTCATGAACAAATAAATGGGAGGATAAAGTGGATAAGTTAATGTGGTAAACCAATGAAAAGAAAACTCATCACAAAATCTGCAGTTGCGTGAATTCCGCTGTTCTGGTCTTAGGTTGAGGTTACAGGCTTATCCAATTAGAATCTTTCCTCAAAGTAAAGTTTGGCTATTCCAGAATTTTAGGGGAAATATCGCAATAATATAATCTTGATGCAGCTGTATCAAGATGTCTGAATTGGAGGCAAGGTAGAACATGAAAATTAGATGGCACCTATTACAATATTATTAAAAAAGCATATACAAGACTTTGGTCTATTCACATATGTATTTTTATTGCCAATTATATATTTGTATTATGATATTTTCTAGTTGATTATTATATAAACACAAATGGCATTTCATTTCAAAAAATTGGGTTAGTAACCAGCTACTTCACAGGCAGGTGCTCTGCTGTTCTGCCTTACATCAATTGTTTCTTGGCGGAGGTTATGAAAATCACACCTCATGCCCACAGTGTGGTGATACATTCAAGTCCCAAACGGAAAGATGATCTGGATCAGGCAAGGTGCTGGCCAGGGGAGTAGGACATACTGAAGGGAATCTGAGACATCACATGTTTGTATGCAATACCGCCCCTCCTTGTGCCACTCAGATGTGCTCATGCTCTCCAATCATGGCTGCTTTATGAGCATATGACCTGTACAGAGTTGTACGGGTTTTGTGCTTATAGGGGCTTGTGCTTACAGGGACTCTATGCTTTAATTAATGTTCTACGCTTGCTGTTTTGTTTTTCAGACAGATACTCCTCTGCTGAAGATGGAATTGTCTTGCACTAATTCCATAGGGATTTGCTCTCCTGTTTCCTGCAGGCTTCTCAGTGACATGCATAGAGTCCTATAATGCCAACTGTGTATGCCTCTAGCAGCTTTGAATTCTGCTGGATCATCTGGCACAGTGGCCAGAGCAGCTTGGACCAGAGCCTATTAACTTCTGTAGAGCCCTCTTTTGTTCTGGGTTCCATTCGAGACCAGTAGCCTTTGGAAACTTCGTTAATGAGTCAGAGCAATATTTTCAGAGTGGAATATGTTGGCTCCAAAATCCCAATAGACCCCCAAAACATTGTGTCTCTTTTGTAGTGATAGGAAATATATGGAGACAGCAACATGCCATTTACTTTAAAAAAAAAGATTGTTTTGACATGTGGTCTAGGGACACTGAATGCTTTAAAACATCACCTATGTTGTAGGTCCCTGAATCTTCTCAGGTTTATTTATTTTCTTTTGATATTTTCCTTCCATTCAACATTAGTGTATTTTATTGTATTTAAGAAACTTGTCATTTCCTCATTATTGTACCAACTAATATGTTATTATTATTGTCATTAATTTGAACAGGTTATCATTCTGTCCTTGAGGCTGGAGTGCAGTGGCAGAATCAAAGCTCATTACAGCCTCAACCTTCTGGCCGCAGTGATTCTCCCACCTCCGCATTGCTAGCAGCTGGGACTGCAGGGGAACACCACCACACCTGGCTAATTTTTGTATTTTCTGGAGGGTTAGGATTTCACCATGTTTCCCATGCTGGTCTCAAACTCCTGGCCTCAAGTGATCCGCCCATGTCGGCCTCCAGAAGTGCTTGGATTACAATCATGTGCTGCAGGGCCCAGTCTTAATATTATTAATATATTAAATTAGGTCGATGTTTTAAAAATTGTAAATTAAACTGAGAACAGAAGGACAGAACTCTGACATAAAACAGTGAAGCAGTGCTATTATTCTTAATACAAGGCAAATTGTTTTGATTTTCCATCTTACTAGGTATAGATTAAGAAACTTTCACCACATCACGAGCCCCGTAAAAAGTACCAAAAGCTAAGCTCTGCTCAGTGAAGATAGCATATCCTGGAAAGCATTTGTGAGTGTTGTTTTAAGTTTATGGTAATCTGCATGTATTTTATAATCCATCTAGTTTTGGTAGAGGCCAGATAGGTTAAGTGAATAGTGATATAAAGAGACTACTGTCCCCTGTAACTTGCAAGTGTTTTGTCATGGCAGTGACCAATTCCATTCCTTAGGGAATGTGGTTATTATATTCTATATATTGTGTTGCCAGTAGTGGAGAATTTCAGAGGCTTCCTGTTGGTCCCACTATAATAATGTCCCTTACTCTATAGTTCAGGAAGAATGTGACAGCTCTGCTAGCTGCCTTAGATATCCATTTCAATTACACATTCAGGAAGAGGTAATAACTACAAACTGATTACATCCACCTTGGGATGGACATGAGCCGAAGCTCTAGGTAGCATCTGACCTTCAAGCACTCCCACTGCAGGCTGGATGTGATGGCTCCTGCCTGTAGTACTAGTTCTTTGGGAGGCCAAGGTGGGAGGATCATTTGAGAGCAGGAGTTCCCTGTGCTGCATATGGAAACTACAGCTCCACAAAAATTTTTTTTAAAAAATTAGCTGGCATGGTGGTGCATGCCTACAGTTCCAAATACTTGGGAAGCTGAGGCAGGAGGATTGCTTCCGCCCAGGCACTCAAGGCTGCAGTGGACTATGATCCTGCCACTGTGCTCCAGCTTGGGTAACAGAGGGAGATTCTGACTCAGAAGAAGAAGAAAAAAGAAGTGTAAGTTCTCACTGGTGTCTTAAATATCAAGTAAAACAGGATGAAATCAATAATTAACAATCTTTGGTTCCTGCCTAGAGCAAACAGGTAAAGTGGAAAGTAGTTATACGAATAGTATATTAACTCCTAAGAAAACTAACCAAAGACAGTTTTATTATCATCTTTTTTTGTTGTTGTTTGTTTTTTGAGATGGAGTCTTGCTCTGTCTCCCAGGCTGGAGAGCAGTGATGTGATTTTGACTACCTACAACCTTCACCTCCTGGGTTCCAATGATTCTCCTGGTACAGCCACCTGAGTAGCTGGGATTATAGGCGTGCACCACCACATCTGGCTAATTTTTGCATTTCTAGTGCATACAGGGTTTCATCGTTTTGGCCATGCTGGTTTCGAACTCCTGACCTCATGTGATCCACCTGCCTCGACCTTCCAAAGTGCTGGGGTCACAGGCCTGAGCCACTCCACTGGCCTATCATCTGCTTTTCATAGGTGAGTGTACTGAGTCAGGGAATAGTTGTAAAATGGAGTCTCAGATCGTAGGTTTACCAAGCCAGGAATCTGGTTTCCTGTCCTGGCAGTGTGACTCCAAGATCCCCTCTTAGAAAAACCCATTATACTATAAAAACTGAAAAGAAATAAAATCCAAGATGTGAGACTGATTTTAACATTTATTCATCTTAAACCATTAAGTAATCAAAAATAAATTATATGGAGGAAAATAAAACTGAATATTTATACACAGAGAAGTGTGGACTCTTCAGTGGAAAACATTTTTAAGTGCCCAAGGAATAGTTATAAAATTGCTGAGTATTGTAATTAAATAACTAATATTGAAGTATTTAGACTCAAGAGAATAACTTAGTAAAAGGTGTAAGTATGAGAGATTAAGTTTGATAAACATTGAAAATGCACTGAAAAGCCCAAGTAAGAAAATTATTTTTTCATTTTAGTAATTATACGACAGTAATTTTTCCCAACCATGAGTGGTATGTACGTGTGTGTGTGTGTGTGTACGTGTTTGTGTTAATGAGCATGTTAACAATAAGTTATACAACATTATTAGTTAGCAACAACCAGATTTTAAGGAATATTGGCCTTTCTGGGCTTCCCAAGAAAACTTTGTATGCTTTTGGTAGGAAAAGTTGGGATTCACTAAATCTGGCATTGAAAAAATGAATCAACAGTGGTCATGATTCTAGTTTTGACCAAACTACATATAACAGTGTAGGCATCTGATGTATGATTTATGTATTAGAATAGAAAATTTCCTTAACAACTGCCATTGTGAATACAAATTATGGAGAGTTTAAACAAGGAAAAAATTACAAAATGATGAATAAGAATACGATCTGATTTACATGCTAGCAAATGAGAATTCAGCTTTCATTTCAGCATCAGTATGAAACATTTTATCTTATAACAAGGGCATATTATTTGAATAGGAGTTAATTTGAACTGTTTTGGAAATTATCATGTTTTCCATTAAGACAGCCTGGAACTCATTCAATAGCATGCCCCAGTGCTTTCCATTTTGACATTAGTCAGAAAATTTTTTTTCTTTCTTCTCAGCTCACTGCAAGCTCCACCTCCTGGGTTCACACCATTCTCCTGCCTCAGTCTCTCCAGTAGCTGGGACTACAGGGGCCTGCCGCCACGCCTGGCTAATTTATTTGTATTTTTGGTAGAGAGGGTTTCATCGCGTTAACCAAGATGGTCTGGATCTCCTGACCTCGTGATCCACCCGCCTCAGTCTCCCAAACTGCTGGGATGACAGGCATGAGCCACTGTGCCCAGCCAGTCAAAGAACATAAAAGGAACAAGAACATTACTGCACAACCAGAAATCAGGTGCACATAAAAATTAAGGTCAGGACCTTAAACGGAATCTTGTCCATTGATATTAGGCCTGCCTTAAAAAAATTCGGACATGGTATCTTTATTAGTACTCTTTTTTTTTTTTTTTTTTCCTATAGCAGCTATGGTAGAATTTGTATTTTCCCATGGGCAACTTCATTACGCTTATAGACTATTTTTATATTTCAACATTTCTTTTTCTTTGAGTCCTTTTAAGGAGTTGTTAAACAATGCTGAAATTTGCCTTTCAAGATGCTGCTAATGAATCATATTTTCTCAAAGTAGTTTGACATAATGTTTGGTTAAAAGAAATATGTCTAGTATAATTACACTTGTTCATAACAAAAGAGTATTTAAAACTTTAAGAAAAAATATTAGAAAAACTAATAAAGGAATATGAACAAATATATAATTCATTATTAATAAATGTGCGTGAAATAGTCATAGAATTTAAAAAGAGTTACAATTTTAAAATAAATGATACGTTTTAAATTATAATAGAAAAAGGCTGATAAAATGTTAGGTTTAATATTTTCTATAAATATAAAGGTGTAAAAACTAGTCTGATGTTACTTATTTCGGAAAGCATATGAAGTAATGGGAATTTTCATACACTGCTCCCAGGATTGTAAGTCAGTGCAATTACTTTGAGTATGGCAATATCTGATTAAGATGATGGATCACATTCGAAGACCCAGTATTTGTGCTCTTACCAGAATACATACGAACACACATGCATATCACTGAGTTTTAGTAGCTAAAGTTGAGAAGTCTCTTACATTTCCATCAGTGAAAAAATGTATGAATAAATTATAGCACACTTATGCAATAGAATACTATAAAACAATCAAAATGAACCAATTAGAGAGACATGTTTACAAAGAAGATAAATAACAAGGAAACTGAACAAAGTTGAACTACATAGATATGAGAGATACTAAGATAGAAAAAAGATTCAGTATAATTCCATTTATATAAAGTATACAAAAATATATTTTTAATGGATTGCAATTTATTACCTTGTTGTCAAAATTCTAAAGTGAGACATATGAGTGACTATCATAACAATTGGGATAGTAGGGATGGAGGAAATAAAAGGGAAATGATGTCAACAGGAAGGCCCATATGGGGAGTGTCTGGATTGCTGGCAAATTATACTTTATGACGAAGATGTGGTAACATGACTCTTAATGCTATATTTTTTTCTTTACTGTACATTTAGGTTTTATTACTTTATATATATGTTACACATTAATGAAAATACTTAAAAAGTAGGAACATATAATAAATGAATGCATACAAAATAGGCTGAAAAAAACATATTCTTATAGACATTGCAATTAGAGTTTTTGCTGAATAAAGAAGAATAGAGCATTATGATAGTAAGAAATCCAAGATAAAATTTTAAACTTTTCTTTAAATTAATTTAAAAAGACAGAGATAAGCAGGAAGTCTACATCCACACTCTTAATGTTATTTTTACTTGGAAACATCAGATTTTGAGCATCTGTATTTTACCAGACACCTTTTTTTCTTATTTCCTATTTAATTATTTATGATAACAACATTTCAACATGGCAGAAATTAGTGAATTTCCAATAAATTATAGTAATACAGACATTAGATATACAGGACCATTTTTCTAAGTTTATCCCTAAATGAAATAATTCTACACATATTTTTACCATTCAAAGATTATAACACCATGCATATGTACACATGTGTGAGGAAAAATATTTTGATACTATAAATTTTTTGAATATTAGAGAAAAATTAGTAGAAAGATAATTTTGTTAAGGCATAAAACATATTTAGTGTAACTACTTTGACTGCTATAATAAAATCACCCAGATTTTGTGACTGTAGCTGAGAAGGTAAATAAGCAGTCAAGAGAATTTAACTTGGTAACGATGCTATTAAAAGATGAAATGCAGTTTATATACTCTATAAGTGCACAGAGTATTTGTTTAAGTTCATATGAAAGTGGAAAAAAATTAAACAGCCAAAAAGAGAGTATTCTTCGTTAGAGGTCACTTTTGCCATAATTTTTAGAATGTGAGTCTCAAGTAAATCATTAGATATATGTTGGTTTTATGTTTTTGTTGATGAAATACTATGTGAGGGTATTTTTCTAGCCCTGATTCTGAGAATAATATAAGAATCATGCCAAACACTGTGGCTCATGCCTGTAATCCAAGCGTTTTGGAAGTTGAGGTTGGTGGATCACCTGAAGTCAAGAGTTCTAGACCAGCCTGGCCAACATAGTGAAACCCACTGTCTACTAAAAATATAAAAATTAGCTGAGTGTAGTGGTGGGCACCTGTAATCCCAGCTACTTGGGACGCTGAGGCAGGAGAATCAATTGAACCTGGGAGGTGGGTTGCATTTAGCAGAGATTACACCATTTCACTGCAGCCTGGGTGACAAGAGTGAAACTCTGTCTGAAAAAAAAAAAAAAAAAAAAGTAAAGCCATGAGTAAGAATAATAGTGTTCCCCCACGACCCTTATCTCTAGTACTTTGAAAAGAAGACCCAAATCACATTTATTAAATAACATTCTCCCTTTTAGCTGACATCATCATCATTATTATCATCATCTACATTGACATGTATCTTAGTAAATGATTTATTTCTGAAATATTTACATACGCAATTTGGATAACGTCTACATAATTTCTAAGAGATGTCATTATGGGAAAGTTATATTAGTAAACAGCAAAGTTCAAGTCAAGCTGAATACTTTAGATTTAGAAAGTTAGGTATAGTGCAGTTTAAAATACTTTGCTTAAGAAAACAATTATAGATGATATTAAACTAATCCAAGGAACACTATAAAAAGGATTTTGATTTCAGTATAAATAAAATCACTTAATAAGAAAAATAAATAAACCATTTCATGATCAAGCTCTTATTTCTAAAGAGAGGATTTTAGGCCTAAATAAATCAAACAGAAGTAAGCCCTCCCTCATATCTTCTCTATGTCATTTGGATAATGATGGAATTCAAAGGCACAGGCAACTGTTTCTACAACATAAGCAAAGTGAAAATTAATTCATGGAATACAATGATGTAGCTGTTGTCGATGAACTATATTTTATCTATTGCAATGATGTTCTAAGATTCAGTGCCGCTCATTGAGTTCCCCTGTGAGCACAGTTTATGGTGAGGACCCAGCAAAAGACAAGCTACTGTCTCCAGAAAGCTACTCACATCAACTTCATTTCCAGTTTCTTTCAAATTGAAGGTAATTTCTAACACGAAGCTTTTATTCTAGTCTCTGACCAAAGTGTTAGGAAAAGAATAAAATTGTTACCATTTTCGTTTCTAACATACTGAAACAGAAAACAAAAAATCCAAAAAACCAAAAACACTTTAAAAAGAACATGGTGGTAAGAGTAGTTTTTTTCAGTTTCCCCATGGAAAAGGATTTGTGGAAGGAGAATAAAAGATTATTCTGAACACAAAAGCAATAAGACTGAAAACATGAATTATAAATATTGAGAATCCAATAGACAGAGTTAACCAGTTAGATGCAGTAGAAAAGAGAATTAGTGAATTGGAAGATAGCTACACAGAATGAAACATAGAGAGAAAGAGATGGAAAATACAAGGACAGAGGGTAACACATTGATGCTACCATCAGAACACCTAACGTACTGCTGGAGTTCTGTCAGATTAGAGGAGAGAAAATTGTGCAAGAGAAATGTTGCAAGGATTTTTCCAAAAGTGATAAAATGTATCCCTCCATATATTTTTTGTAATCTCCAACTTCAGGCATGATAACTAAAACCAAATTAACAAAAAATAATAAAGGGTACCAAAGATCAATAGAAAATCTGAAAAGTAGATAGAGGTAGAAGATAGAGTATGTTGAAAAGAACTGCATTCTAAATACAACCTGACCTGATTTTAACAGAAAATATGGAAGCAGGAATTCAAAGGAATCATGTCTTCTGTGCATTTCCAAAGAGTAGTAGACCTTCATAAACAGAAATTGAAAATGCTATTTTTCTGATACAACAAAAATTACTGAAAATACAAAGTTCAACATGCAACGAGCAATAAAAATTAATGACAATGAAAAATAAGTGTGTAATTCTAAATAAATCATGACTGTATAAAAGAATAGTGTCTTGTTGGATTAAATGTAAAATTGATAAGATATATGCAAATAGCAATAAACAGACTGGGAATAAAGGTGACAGGAATAAATTTAGTCAAACCATGTTTTGGGCTTTTCTATGACTGTGAGATAATCAAGGACCTGGTAGTCCTATACCCATCTGTATATATGCGAAGGAATTGTAGCAAATGGTATGTGAAAGAATGTTCATTGTGGCATTATTCTACTAGCTCAAAAAATAAGCTGCCCATATGTACATCAAATAAGGATGGATACATAATTACAGTAAAATCATAAATTGGAAAAATCTAGAGAAGTGAAAAGAAACAGATCACATGTACATGCACCTATGTGATGAAATTTCAGATACATAATGTTGAGCCCAGGAAGCCATGAATAAGAACATATAGGATCTCACCTCTACACAGTTCAAAGCAGGCCAAACCAAGCTATTGAATTTAGGGTTGCATACCTAGTTGGTAAAGTATAAAGAAAATTTTAAAAAATGATCATCATAAATTATAGATGTTGCTTATCACAGAAGGTGTGAAGAAAGTTGTAGGGGATTGGAAAGTGGCATTGAGGTAAACCTAGGTTCTTAGCAGTGTCCATGTCTTGGCCTACATAATGGTTACATGAGTGTTTATGACACATTGCTATGTTTTCCATTTTTGTTTTGGCCCATTTCTAAGTGCACAGTCTAGTTATAATATAAAAATTATTAATGAGGAGAAGTGTTCCATGAAAATCATTATTACTCTGCTCATTATATACTGAAGGGAAAAATCCACTATTTGTATACTTTCATGTATAACTCTAAAAGATTTTAAGTAGAAGTGTTCTGATTTTTGTTGCAACTTTTGGAAATTTGGCATGATGGTAACTGCCAATCCCAGATTTTTCAATAGGTTTTTCTTTTAGGTTTAATTATCTACTTCATATAACAAAACTTTGACATTATCCATCTATTTTTCCCTTGGATCAGGAATTCCTGACACAACAAGAGTGGACATATTTCCCACAGTCTTGGTTTAGCAGAATATCTATATCGCTCATGTTTTACTAAAAGAGAAAATCCTCCCAAATTGCCTTAGATATTTGTGTCTCATATGTCTTTGGATTTCATTTTTCTAAGCTAGGTTTGGTGGATGGCTGTGGTGACTGGAGTTGGGCCACATACTGCATTTTGAAGCTAGTTAGTGTTTGGCTGATTTAGGATAGATAAGGCAGTGGCATTCTGACTCCATTAGTTTCTCATTCTTCTTCTGGGAACGGTGTACTAGCCAGATGATGTCTTCATGGAGAATGGAAAAGAGCAAGAAATTCCAATATGGAAGCCATCTTAAATCTCTGTGTAAAGTCTAGTAACTTCTTGTTGGACTGAAGCAAATTACAGGAGTGAATTCAGAGTCCAAGTTCCAGATAGTCACCCTGCCTGTGATGGGAGGATCCTGCAGGATTCTATGACAAAGTGTAGCGTACTTAGAAATATTTACAAAATTACTGATTATGTTAATTAGATAATTAATATTTAAACAAAAAACAGACTTGAGACTAAATTTACCAAAGGCCTAAGCATGAGAAACATGTTTGATAAATATTACTTATTGTCCAACAACCCTGAGTGGAATATGAGTAATCCACCTGGAGGACTCATTTTCCATTTGGAGATTTATAAGAAAATAATTCCTTCCATCCCCTAAGGTTGTGAGTGTATGTGTGTCATTTGTCCTTGGAAATGTAGCCAATAGCATCACAGTTCTAGTAAATGTCATTGAGTGGGTTAAGACAAAAAAGATCTCCTTAGCTGATTGAATTCTCACTGCTCTGGAGGTCTCCAGAATTAGTTTATTCTGGGACATATTAGTATATCAGTATGCAACTGTGTTTAATTTGGCTTTATTTAGTTTAGAAGTAGGAATTGTTGCTTCTAATGTCTCGACAATCACCAATCATTTCAGCATCTGGTCGCTACTAGCCTCAGCATATTTTATTTGTGCAAGATTGACAACTTCTCTAAACTTATTTTTAGAAGAAACTTATTTTTAGAATCCTAAAGAAGAGGATTAAGAATGTTGGTTTGACATGCACACGTATGTTTATTGCAGCACTATTCACAATAGCAAAGACTTGGAATCAACCCAAATGTCCATCAATGACAGACTGGATTAAAAAATGTGGCACATATACACCATGGAATACTATGCAGCCATAAAAAAGGATGAGTTTGTGTCCTTTGTAGGGGCATGGATGCAGCTGGAAACCATCATTCTCAGCAAACTATCGCAAGAACAGAAAACCAAACACCGCATGTTCTCGCTCATTGGTGGGAACTGAACAATGAGATCACTTGGACTCGGGAAGTGGAACATCACACACTGGGGCCTATTGTGGGGAGGGGAGAGGAGGGAGGGATAGCATTAGGAGATATACCTAATGTAAATGACGAGTTAATGGGTGCAGCACACAAACATGGCTCATGTATACATATGTAACAAACCTGCATGTTGTGTACATGTACCTTAGAACTTAAAGTATAATAATAATAATAATAATAATAATAATAAAATGTTGGTTTGGTGATACTTTTGTGGCCCTTGGTATTTTTTATTTGTAATCTTGCTCTGGTTACCATGGATGAGAGTGTGTGGACAAAAGAATATGAAGGGTATTTGTCTTGGAAGATCAAATTGAGGAATGCAATACACCTTTCAATCATGGCTGTACCCACGCTAGCCAACTTCACACCCTTCATTCTGACACTAATATCTTTTCTGCTGTTAATCTGTTCTCTGTGTAAACATCTCAAAAAGATGCAGCTCCATGGCAAAGGATCTCAAGATCTCAGCACCAGGGTCCACATAAAAGCTTTGTAAACTGTGATTTCCTTCCTCATGTTATTTGACATTTAATTTCTATATCTAATCACATCAACTTGGAATCCTAGGACACAGCAGAGCAAACTTGTATTCCTGCTTTGCCAAACTCTTGCAATCATGTATCCTTCATTCTACTCATTAGTTCTGATTCTGGGTAGTAGGAATCCAAAACAGACCTTTCTTTTCATTTTGTGGCAGGTGACATGCTGAGTGAAATAACAGAAACCCTCAACTCCATAGATTCACAGGGGGAGCATCGTGTGTCTTCTAGCAGAAAACAAACTGATGGTTTCTGGAATATTTTATATTTCCATTGGTTTTTCCATAGTTTATGTATTTGAGTAATTTCAAAACAGATACCTAGAAAAGTCATATATATATATATGTGTGTGTGTGTGTATGTGTGTATGTGTGTGTGTGCGTGTGTGTATGTGTGTGTGTATGTGTGCATGTGTATGAATAACAACATTGACCATAAACTATGAAGCTGAGTATATTTCACATATATATGTATGTATACTTTATGATAGTTCATCATATGATATTTATGTGAACAATTTATTATCTCTACTTACAATTAAGAACGTACAGTTTTTATCAGGACGTCATTTCTCTTTTCCATTTTAATTTGTACCTCATATATGTACTTAACTATCATTGTTTGAACCTCTAATTTTTTGGATGGTAAAAACATTCAATTCTAAATCAATGATGAGAATGTATCTTTGGGACAGGTTTTATTTTATTATGAATTCTTATTTTATGTTTCATAGAAAGCAAATAGAATTTTTTTAGATAATGATGCACACTATATAACTTGAGTGACAAACATATGTAGAGTAAATTTTGTATATGTATACCAAAAACAGTACAATAAGTATACTAGGTTTATAGCAGTATGTGAATAGCTTAGAAAAAAACACATTTCTGTAATAGAAATGAAGAAACATGATCATGATAATTTCAGTGCTGTTGTAATTTTTTATGTGTAGTTAGAAAAGTCATTTCTTTCACTTTTTGAATTAAAGAAAACTTTTTTTGAAGTTGACACCTGATGTCAAGTATTTCAATTTATTTTGCTTAGACACCTCTGAGCCCCTGAATTTTCAGTGTTCTCTTTTATCTCCCATTCTTAATATTCCTCAAAAAAATTCAAATATTCCCTCTCTTTAAAAAAATCTCAATTTAAACAGGGTATAGAAACTATGGATCATAATTGAATGAAACGTTCTGCAAATGTTAAAAATCGTCTGTCAAATCTATATATTGATGACAGGAAATGAATTAATGGTATGTTTTATTGGGGGTGGGCTGTGAACTGAGGCTCCTCAGACATCTCTTTCTATTTTTATTTTGTTTTCCCCCATAGTTTCTCCAGCATTTGGCTCAAGGCACCAAGGGCACATGTGACAAGAAGGCGCTGGCTTTTTAAACCTTGGAAGTTCTTATGTGTCAGTTCTGAGACAGACGATATACTAAAACACATCATGAAGGCCCGTTTCAAAGGGTAGGGGAATAAGCCTCCATCTATTCACGTGAGGTGTGTCGAAGCACTTGGACATGTTTTCAAACTACCAACTTTGATAATTCAGAACTGTGCTCCCTTTTCCAACTTCGTCCTGATACAAATGAATGATCTCTGGACGCTGCCAATATTCTCCTCAATTCCATCATGAACCTTTCTCCTTAATTCAGAATCTGTAGACTAAGCCGTAAAACCAATGACTGTCAGTGTATTCTACAAGAAATCGTTGGCCAAAGAAAGAGAAAAACATAATAAGTAGTAAAAATCTATACAAAACATTTTTGCTTAAACTAACGATCAAATAACACCCCTAGGACCAAGCTTGCCACAGATACTTTCTATACATTCTGGATAAAATATTTAAAAACACAGCCATCCATAGGCAATGGAGAGTGAACAAAAGAGGCAGATACTGGAGAGTGGTCGGCACTTGGAAGAAGGGAATAGCAAGGAGTGAGTTTCCCGATTTTATAGCTGGTCCTAGTGTGCACCACGCAGAGGACTAAACATCAGTAGAAAAGCTGTAGACTTACTGGGTTGAAGTAACAGAAGACTGGGTTTGGGATAACACAAGCAGCAGGAGGTCAGGAGAAAATCTGAGAAAGGAGACGGACAGGAAAGGGGAGCTCTAACTACTGAATATAAACTATCCAAAGCTTTGGCTGGTCCCTACACCATGCATATATAGGGCAGACTTCATGTAGCCCAGCTAAAATAATAAAATTGAGATTTCAGTTATCATCAAGCACAGTGAAGACAGAGATAGCAACAAAACACATTACTTTAGGCAAAGATACTCTTTTCTTGAAAACCCAAACTACATTCCATTACCTTACATAACAGTCATATTCCTTGTCCATTCTTGTTTCTACCATGGTTTTAACTCCTACTTTTTTTGTTGTCTGGTGTGACTCTGCTGGCAGCCATTTCACAGTGAGGTGAGAGAGACAGAATGGTGGTCATTAGATACGTGCACTTGGCTCCCAGCATTTTTCCAGAAGGGCTACAAGGGGAAACCACAGCCAACATTAGTCGATGGAAGAGAGAGAGGAGGGAGAATGTTTCTGCTCAGCTATCATTGGACTTCTGTATCCTATTGGCCAGGGTTTACCTGAGGTGGAACTACCATCTCTGTTGTCCTGTCTTAATCATCTAGTCCCTTGGTGGAGGTTTTGAAAGTCAGACTTCATGCCCACAGTGTGGTGATGCATTCAAGTTCCAAACGGAAGGTTGATCTGGTTCAGGCAAGGTGCTGACGAGGGGAATGGTAGATAGTGAAGGGAATCTAAGAAAGCACATGTCTGTGTCCAGTGCAGTCCAATCCTTCTGCCACTCAGATGTGCTCATGCCCTCCAGTCATGGCTGGCTTTAGGAGCATATGACGTGCAGAGCTGCACAGGGTTTTGTGCCCAGAGGGGCTTGTGCTTAGATAGAACTCTGTGCTTGGATTAATGTTCTGCACTTGCTGCTTTTTTTTTGTTTGTCAGGCAGAGGATACTCCTCCGTTGAAAAGGGAATGGTCTTGCATTAATTCCATAGGGATTTGCTCTCCCCTCTCCTACAGGCTTGTCAGAGACATGCACAGAGTCCTATAATGCCCACAATGCATGCCGCTGGATCATCTGGCACAGTGACCAGAGCAGCTTGGACCAGAGACTATATCTGCTGTAGAGCCCTCTTTTGTTCTGGCTTCCGCTTGAAACCAGTAGCCTTTGGAAGCTTCGTTAATGAGTCAGAGCAATATTCTCAAATGTGGAATATGTTGTCTCCAAAATTCCAATAGGCCCCCAAAACACTGTGTCTCTTTTGTAGCAATAGGAAATATAGAGAGAGCAACATGCCAATTACTTTTTAAAAGATTGTTTCAACATGTGGTCTAGGGACGCTGAAAACCTTGAAACATCTCCTATGTTGTTGGTCCCTGAATCTTCTCATATCCCTTTTCTTCTGGTATTTTACTTCCGCTCAATGTTATAGTATTTTACAATATTAAGAAACTTGCCTCTTCCTGTTTACTGTACCAACTAATATATTATTATTATTTGAGACAGGGTCTCATTCTGTCCTTGAGGCTGGAGTGCAGTGGCAAAATCACAGCTCATTACAGCCTCAACCTTCTGCGCTCAAGTCATTCTCCCGCCTCCGCATTGCTAGCAGCTGGGACTGCAGGGGCGCACCACCACGCCTGGCTGATTTTCGTATTTTTTGTAGGGCTGGGATTTCACCATGTTACCCAGGCTGGCCTAAAACTCCTGGGCTCAAGTGATTTGCCCATGTCAGCCTCCTAAAGTGATGGAATTACAATCATGTGCCATAGGGCCTGGTCTGTAATATTATTAATATATTAAATTAGCACGATGTTTAAAAAGAAAATGTAAATTAAACAGAGAACAGAATTGACATAGCCCTGACATAAAACAGTGAAGCAGTGCTATTATTCTTACAATACAAGTCAAATTTTTTTATTTTCCCTCCTAATGGGTGTAGATTAATAAACATTCACCAAATCACGAACCCCGTAAAAAGTGCCAGAAGCTCTGCTCTGCTCCATGAAAATAACACCTCCCGGAAAGCAGTTGTAAGTGCTGATTTCAGTTTATGGTAATCTGCATTCATTCTATAACCCATCTGGTTTTGGTAGAGGCCAGATAGGTTAAGTGAATCCGGTTATAGAAAGGACTACCATCCCTTGTAACTTGCAAGTGTTTTATCATGGCAGTGACCAATTCCATTCCTTAAGGAATGTGGTTATTACATTTTAGATATTGTGTTGCCAGGAGAGGAGAATTTCAGAGGCTTCCCCTTGGTCCTTCCATAATAATGTTCCTTACTCTACAGTTCATGAAGAATGTGAGAGTTCTGCCAGCTGCCATGCATATCCATTTCAATTACACATTCAGGAAGAAGAAGTAACTACAAACTGATTAGATCCACCTTGGAATGGACATAAGCCGAAGCTCTAGGTAGCATCTGACCTTCAAAAACTCACACTTCAGGCTGGAGGTGATGGCTCATGTCTGTAGCCCTACTACTTTTGGAGACCAGGTGAGAGGATCCCTTGACAGCAGGAGCTCCCTTTGCAACATGTGGAAACTCCATATCCACAAAAAATTGGAAAATGAGTTGGCGTGGTGGTGCATGCTTATAGTTCCAAATACTTGGGAAGCTGAGGCAGGAGGATTGCTTGAGCCCAGGCATTCAAGGCTGTAGTGGGCTATGATCCTGCCACTGTACTCCAGCTTGGGTAACAGAGAGACTCTGTCTAAGAAGAAGAAGAAAAAAAAGAATTAAAAGTTCTTACTAGTGTCTTAAATATCAAGTAAAATAGGTTCAAATCAATATTTAACAATATTTGGTTCCTGCCTATAGCAAACAGGTAAAATTGAAAGTAGTTGTACAAATACTATATTAACTCCTAAGAAAACAAGCCAAAGACAGTTTTATTATCATCTCCTTTTGTTGTTGTTGCTGTTTTGAGACAGAGTCTTGCTCTGTCTCCCAGGCTGGAGTGCAGTAGTGTGATCTCAACTAACTACCAACTGCAACTCCTGGGTTCAAATGATTCTTTTGCTGCAACGATCTGAGTACCTGGGATTATAGGCATGCACCACCACACCTGGCTAATTTTTGCATTTCTAGTTGATACAGGGTTTCACCATGTTGGTCATGCTGGTCTTGAACTCATAACCTCAGGTGTTGAGGTCTTGAACTCATAATCCTCCTGGATTATATCCTGAAGAGTGTTTTCCAACTTGGTTCCATTCTCCCCATCACTTTCAGGTATACCAATCAAATATAGGTTTGGTCTTTTCACATAGTGTCATATTTCATGGAGTGTTTATTTGTTCCTTTTCATTCTTTTTTCTCTAATCTTGTTTTCATGCTTTATTTCATTGTATTGATCTTCAATATCTGATATCCTTTCTTCCACTTGCTCGGTTCAGGTATTGAGACTTGTGTATGCTTCACAAAGTTCTCATGCTGTGTTTTTCAGCTCCATAAGGGCATTTATGTTCTTCTCTAAATTGGTTATTCTAGTTAGCAATTCCTCTAACCTTTTTTCAAGGTTCTTAGCTCCTTTGCATTGGGTTAGACCATGCTTCTTTAGCTCAGTTGAGTTTATTACCCACCTTCAGTGATAATTTCAAGCCAGTGGATCTTAGCTTGCTGGGTTTCAAGGGCATGGGATGTGTTGAGCAAGACCACTTTTTTCCCTGGCTTCAGCCCCCTTTCCAGGGGAGTGAATGGCTCTGTCTTGCTGCCATTCCAGGCACCACTGGGTCATGAAAAAAACTTGTTCAGCTAGCTTGGTGTCTGTCGAAATGATTGCCCATTTTTGTGCTTGAAACCCAGGGCCCTGGTGGCATAGGCACCGGAGGAAGTCTCCTGGTTTCTGGGTTACAAAGACTGTGGGAAAAACGTAGTATCTGGGCTGGAATGCATTGTCCCTCATTGCATGGTCCCTACTGCTTCCCTTGGCTAGGGGAGAGCGTTCCCTGACCCCATGCACTTCCCAGGTGAGGCGATGCCCCACCCTCCTTCAGCTCGTCCTCCGTGGGCCGCAGCCACTGTCTCACCAGTCCCAGTGAGAAGAGCCATGTAACTCAGTTGGAAATGCAGAAATCACCCACCTTCTGTATTAATCTTACTGGGAATTGCAGACCAGAGCTGTTTCCATTCAACCATCTTGCCAACCATTCTGCTGTTTTTTTATTGGTTCATCATTTAGTTTTTCTACTGAAGCGAGGTTTATGCACCACATATACCAGCCAGTGTTTTCCCGTCTCTTTACTATTACCAGTAAGTTTTATAGCTTCAGGTGATTACTTATTGCTCTTGAATGTCCTTTTCTTTCTGACTGAAGCAATCCCTTTAACATTTTTTATAGGACAGATCTGATGCTGATGAAATCCCTCAGCTTTTGTTGGTGTGGAAAAGTCTTTATTTCTTTTTCATGTTTGAAGGATATATTCTCCAGTTACACTATTCTAGGCTAAAACTTTTTCTTTCCTTCAGCACTTTAATATGTATGCTACTCTCTCCTGGCCTTTTTCGACTGAAAAAGCTGCTACCAAATGTAGTGGAGCTCCATTGTACATTGTTTGTTTCTTTTCTTTTACTGCTTTCAGAATCCTCTCTTTATCCGTGAGTTTCAGGGAAATTGATTATTAAATTGCTTGTGGTGGTCTTCTTCAATTTTTCCCAGATTGTTTTGAGAAAAACAATAAATTCCTCTCGAATTGCAGTAGTCTCTTTTTTGAAATCAATTTACCATGAATGTCGGTGTTAATTTCTGGAATCTCAGTTGTGTTTCATTGTTCTTTTTGTCTACCATAATGCAAGTACCATGGAATTCTGATTAGTGCAGATTTGAAGTAAGCTTTGAGATCAGAAAGTGTAATCCTCCAAACTTGTTACTTATTATCAATTTCTTTTGTTGATCTGTTGATTTGGCATTTCCAGATATATTTTTTGAGTAGTTTTTTACTTTCTGTGATAAAGCATCTGCTGGGATTTGATAGGGATTGCACTGATATATAACTGCAATCTACAAAGACTCTCCTTGTACTGGATTTCATTTCAGCTGGTCATCCTTGCTTGTACAGCTCTGAGATTAATTGAAAATATAATTTTGGCCTTTTATTTCTCTTATCCTAGGTGTAGCAGAAGGATATCATGCCTTTCTGAACCTTCTGCTCAAAAATGGAAATTCTCAGGCAGGTGTGGTTGTTCATGCCTGTATCCAAGCACTTTGGGAGACCAAGATGAGAGGACAACTTGAGAACAGGAGCTGAAGTCCAGACTGGGCAACATAGGGAGACTCTGTCTCTACAAAAAATAAAAATAAAAAAATTAGCTGGGTGTTGTGGTGCATGCCTGTAGACACAGCTACTCCTGAAGCTGAAGTGTGAGGACCACTTGCATCCAAAAGTTTGAGGCTGCAGTGAGCTGTGATCAAGCCACTGAATTCCAGCCTGGGTGACACAGCAGGACCCTGTCTCCCTTGCTCTCCCACCAAAAAAAAAAAAAAAAAAGGAAGTTCTCACTGGTATCTTTTATGTATCAGGTAACACAAAATCATATGAAAAATTAATAATTGTTTCTTCCTGCCTGTACTAGACAGCTAAAATTGAAAGCAGTTATACAAATAGTATACTAACTCCTCATAAAGACTACCCAAAGAGAATATTATTATCATCTGAGTTTTACAGATGATTATACTTAGGCAGAGAGTAGTTGTAAAATGAAGTCTCAGAGCATGGCTATATGAAGCAGAAAATCTGGTTTCCTATCTTGGCAGTCTGACTCCTAAATCCTCTCTTAGAAACAATTATACTAAAAAATGGAAAAGAAATAAAATCCAAGATTGCAGACCGATTTTAACATCTATTTCTCTTAAACCATTAATTAATCAATAAATTAAATAAGGAAAAATAAAACCAAATATTCATATACAAAGAAATCTAGACTCTTCAAAGGAAAACATCTGTTTTTCAAGTAGCCCACAATAGTGACACAATTGCTGAGAATTTTAATTAAAAAATTAATATTTAAGAATTAGACTCAATAGAAAAACTTATTTAAAGGCCTCAGCATGAGAGATAAGTTTGATAAATATTGAAAATGGGTTGAAAAGCCCAAATGGGAAAATAGGGCTATGTCTACCTGGATGATCTCCCCAAAATTAATTATCCATTTTAGAAATTACAGGACAATTCCTTCTATCCATGAGTGGGTGAGTATATGTGTATGTGTGTGAGTGTGTTTGTATTAATGAGTTTGTTAACAATAAGTTTTACAAAAGTATTACTAGCCGCCAGGTTTTAAGAATTATTGGCCTTTCTGAGGTTCCCAAGAAAACCTTGAATGCTTTTGGTAGGAAAAGTTGAGATTCACTCAACATATTACTGGCATTGAAAAATTAAATCTACTTTGGTGATGATCCTAGTTATGTTCAAGCTCCCTTTACTGGGTAATACAACCAATTTGTCATCTACGTATTGGGTTGTAAAATTTCTCTAACAACTGAAATTGCTGAACACAAATTATGGAGAGGTTAAACAAGGAAAAAATTGCAGATCAATTTAAAAACTCTTCATTGGGAGTCTAGTAGATGAGAATTCACCTTTCACTTCAACACCTATATGGAAAATTTCATCTTACAGCAAGGACATTGTGTTTGAATAAGAGTTAATTTGAGCTGTTTTGGAAATTATCGTGTTTTCCATAAAGGCAGCATTGATTTCATCCATTAACATACTGAGATGCTTTCCTGTTTGACATCGGTCACAGAATTTAAAAGGAACGAGAATATTACTGCACATTCAGGAATCAGGTACACATAGAAGTTAAGGTCAGGACCTTAAAGGGACTCTTGACCAGTGATATCAGGCCTGCCTTTAAAACATTCAGATATGGTAAATTTACTACCAATCATTTTTTCACTAACAACAATAATACATTTATATTTTCCCACAGATGCCTACATTAAACTTGTAGATTATTTTTATATTTCAACATTTTTTCTTTGAGTCCTTTTAAGAGTTGTTAAACAATTCTGAAATTTCCCTTACAGTATGCTATTAACTAATTATATTTTTTCAAAGTCATTTGACATAATGATCAATTAACAGAAGTATCTCCATTATAATTACATTTGCTTATAACAAAAAAGTATTTGAAACTTGAAGAAAAAAGGTTAGACAAATTTATAATGAAACATAAATATGCATAATATATAAGGCATTCTTTTTTTTTTTTTACCTTTTTTAGTTCTTTTTTTTTTAAATTTATTTATTATTATTATACTTTAAGTTGTAGGGTACATGTGCATAACGTGCAGGTTTGTTACATATGTATACTTGTGCCATGTTGGTCTGCTGCACCCATCAACTCGTCATTTACATCAGGTATAACTCCCAATGCAATCCCTCCCCCCTCCCCCCTCCCCATGATAGGCCCCGGTGTGTGATGTTCCCCTTCCTGAGTCCAAGTGATCTCATTGTTCAGTTCCCACCTATGAGTGAGAACATGCGGTGTTTGGTTTTCTGTTCTTGTGATAGTTTGCTAAGAATGATGGTTTCCAGCTGCATCCATGTCCCTACAAAGGACGCAAACTCATCCTTTTTTATGGCTGCATAGTATTCCATGGTGTATATGTGCCACATTTTCTTAATCCAGTCTGTCACTGATGGACATTTGGGTTGATTCCAAGTCTTTGCTATTGTGAATAGTGCCGCAATAAACATACGTGTGCATGTGTCTTTATAGCAGCATAATTTATAATCCTTTGGGTATATCCCCAGTAATGGGATGGCTGGGTCATATGGTACATCTAGTTCTAGATCCTTGAGGAATCGCCATACTGTTTTCCTATAAGGCATTCTTAATGTGTATATGAAATAACAGTCATAGAATGAAAAAAGATTAATGTAATTTTTTGAAGTAAAAATACATTCTGAATAAAAATAGAAAAGGGCTTGGAAAATGTTGTTTAATAACATTTTATATAAATACAAAAGTGTAAATATTAGCCTGACATTACTTATTTTGGAAAAGATATGACACAATGGGAATTTTCATACACTACTCCTAGAGTTATAAATCTGTGCCATCATTTCAGCTGACTATGGCATTATCTAATTAAAATACACATTTGAAAGTGTCAGAAATTCATGAATTTCCAATAAATTATAGTATGATGGATGTTAAATATATTAAGTATATTAAAAATGTTTCTCTAAATGAAATATTTATATTCATATTGTTAGCATTCTAATTTCACAATACTATTCCTGTGTACACTGGTGTGTTGGGTAAAGTATTTTGTTACTCTTTTTTTGGCTCTGCATTAGAGAAGGAAATCATAAACAGGCAAATTTTTTAAGGTATAAAACTTATTTAGCATGATCTTTGAGTATGTTCATGCATATTTAATGCTACTTTGACTGCTAGAGTAAAATAATCCAGATTTAGTCACCATGGTTAAGAATAGGAAAAAGCATTTGCAAGAATTTGGCTTACTAATGATGCTATTAAAAGATGAAATAAAGTTGATATAATGTATTATTGCATAGAGTATGTATCCATGTTCATATTGAAAAATGCCCCAAATCTTCAAAATAGAATCCTAATTGTTGCAGGTCACTTTTGTTATCAATTTTTAAAATGTAGTGAAAGAAAAAAAGCAAATAAATCATGAAAATATGTTCATTTTACATTATTCTTGATGAAATACTATATGAGGTTATTTGTCTAGGCCTGATGCTGAGAATCATAGAAGAATTATGAGGCAATGAAGAAGAATAATAGTGTTCTCTCATTACCCTGAATTCCAGTACATAGAAACAAGGCTGAAATCACGTTTATCAAATAGCATTATCCCTTTCACCTGCCATCATCATTATCATCATCATCTATATCTTCATCTAGCTCATGAAATAATTCATTTTTGAAATATTTAAATACATAAATTGGAAAATAAGTAATTTAAAAAAGATCACCATTGTGGGACAGGTACAGTAGCAAACAGCCAAGTTTAAGTCAAGCTCAATACATTAGATTTAGAAATTAAGTGTATTTTATTTTAGAATACATTACTTAAGCAAATAATTATGTATGGATGACCTTCAATGAATCCTCCTTTCACTATGATCACTATAAAAACAATTTAGATTTTAGTGTAAATAAAATCCCCTAACATGAAAGATAAAGCAAATAACACATTTTCAGAACAAATTTTTATTTCTAAAGAGCGGATTTTAGGACCAAATTGTCTAACAGAGGTAAGACCTCAGATCTTCTGTCACACTTGAGTGAGTGATGATGGAGTTTGAAGATTGTAGTTCTATAACCAGAACTATATTCAAGGATAGGGAATGAAAGGTGGAATTTCACAGAAGCACCAGATTCAGTTTTGTTTCCATGGAACTTCAAGCCTACTTATGTCAGATGTCCTTCAGTTTTTGATAAACGTGTAAGTACTGTTTTACTATTTGATCATTTAAAGTTTGTTATAAACTAAGAAGTCTTGATTTCTTCTAATAAAAACAGTAAAATTTAAATCATGGAATCGAATGGTGGAGCTGTGGTTGAGATACTGTATTTTAATAATTTTATGACATTTTGAGATCCAGTACTGTTCATTGAATTTCCCTGTGAGGAGAGTTTGTGATGATGACCCAGAAACAGACATGCTACTATCCAAAAAAAAAAAAAAAAAAAAAAAAACTATTCACATCAAATCAATTTCCAGTTTCTTCCAAGTTGCAGGAGGATGCCTAGACCTTTCTTTTATTCTCTTTTTTGACAAAAGTATTACAAAAAGAAGAAAATCATTATCATTTTCGTGTCAGGAAAGTAGCATGCAGATGGACCTAGACTGTTTTCCATGTTCCTTCTCTTGCCCTACATCATGGTTACTTGAGTGTTTATGATATATTGTTGAATTTCCCATTTTTGTATTGGTTTATTTCTAAGTGTGATTTATAACTTTAATATACAAATTTATAATTAGGAGAAATGTCTCATAGAAATTACTATTACTTGTCTCATTGTATACTGAGGGTAAATATCAACTATTTGTATACATTCTTATACAACTCTTAGTTGAAATAGGAACTTTCTTATTTAGTTGCAACATGAGGAAATTTGAGATGATGTTATCTTCCAAGACCAGATCTTTCCAAAGGATTTCTTCCAGCCTTAATTATCCACCTCACAGGAAAAACCTTTGCCATTCCCCATCTATTTTTTCTTTTGGCTCCTGAATTCCTGACACAACAAGGTTGTACATATTTCCCACACTCTTGGTTTAGCAGAGTTCTTTTATCAGTTATGTTTTTCTGCGGAAGAAACCCTCCAAAACTACATTAGACACATATATCTCGCATGTCTTTGGATTTCATTTGTTTGTTTGTTTGTTTTTTGAGATGGCGTCTCATTCTGTTATCCAGGCTGGAGTGCAGTGGGGTGATCTCGGCTCACTGCAACCTCTGCCTCCCCGGTTCAAGCGATTCTCCTGCCTCGGCCTCCCTAGTAGCTGGAACTACAGGTGCACAGCACCACGCTCGGCTAATTTTTGTATTTTTAGTAAAGACAGGGCTTCACCATGTTGGCCAGGTTGGTCTCGATCTCTTGACTTAGTGATCTACCCTCTTTGGCCTTCCCTGCTGTCAGTACGGATTTCATTTTTCTAAGCTGGGTATGGTGGATGGCTCTGGAGATTTGAGATGGGCCAAATTCTGCATCTTGGAGATAGAGTTTTGCCAAATTAGTCTGAATCAGGTGATGGCAATCTGACTTCATTAGTTTCTAATTCTCTGTCTGGGAACAGTGTACTAACCAGGCGATATTCTCATGGTAAACGGAAAGAGGAAGAATCCCCAGCATGGAAGCCATCTCAAAGCTCTATGCAAAGTGTAGTAGTTTTCTCTTTATCAAAGCAAGTTAAATGATCAATTCGAAGTTCAGGAGCAAGGTAGTCAGTCTTCCTGTGATAGGAGGATACTGCAAGATTATATATCAAAGCGTCTGGTACTCAGGAATTCTTAGAAAATTGATAAATATTTTATCTACTAATAAATGTTTAAACATTTGACTTGAGAGAAACTTTACCAAAGTCCTAAGAATTAGAGATATGTTTGATAATAAATATTATTCACGGGCTGAAAATTCTGAGTGGAAAAATAGGACTAATTTCATCTGCACAACCTCTTGGAAACTAATTTTCTATTTTGGAAATTATGAGAAAATAATTTGTTCCATTCATAAGTGGTGTGCACGTGTGTGTATTTGTGTGCATATTTATGAGCTTGTGAATAACGAAATTATACAAAAGTATTAGCAGCAAGCAGATCTTATGGAGTATTGGCCTGACTGTGGTTCTCAAGAAAACCTTAGATGCTTTTGATAAAAGCAGTTTGGATTCTGTGTATTTAAATCTGGCATTTTAAAAAGTCCATATTGGTGATGATCTTAGTTATGACCAAGCTCCCTTTAAAGATTTAAACATTTACTATATGATCTCTGTATTGGGTTATAAAACTTCCCTAACAACTGAAGTCGCTAAAAACAAATGATGGAGAGGTTGCAGGAAGAAAAATTGAAAACACTGAAAGTGAATTTGTTCTTATTCGTGTACTAGCAAATGAGGATTCAGGTTTCCCGTCAATTTCAGTATGAATAATTCCAGTCTATAACAAGAACAGATCATGAATGAAATAGTTAATTTGAGTTGTTTGAAAATAAGAATGTTTTCCATAAAGAGATTATTGAACTCGGTTGGGTGCTGCACCGGGGGTGGTGGAGAATGAAAGAACACACACAAAGACAAAGACACACAGAGAACATGGCGGCCGCACTCAGAGCCTCCGCCTCACTTTATTTATACTCCATAAACCTCACGTCAGCAGAAAGAATGCAATGCAAAACAAACTTTCTTTTCCCACATGTAACCTTCTACTCAGTACCTTGTTTCTATATTCTTACTTATCTACTCGCCTTCTTGGCGCCTACGGGAGTTCATTAAAAGTTCAGTTGAAGATACTGTCCTTGAGCCCTATCTATTCTCAGCATACTGTTTTCAAAGGCCCCTGCATTTCCCCCCTTTTAATTTTGTTTTGCCTCAATCCTAAAAAGGTAGCCCATATTTGTTCCTGTGTTTTCTTTTGTTTTTGGTGGCGATGGAGGGAGCATCGAATCACCAAAAGAAGTAGACCCAAACCAAGTGCCCAAAGCAATATACTTCCAGAGATTGTAGAAATCCATGTTTTTATCTGAGTCCATGGGTTAAAGCAGCAAGGCGCTGACCCAGCTCCTGCAAGGTTACAGTTCCAGACAGCACATGTAATTGTTGTCGAAATGCTTCGGAAATGTTCTGAGTGAGCTCTTGAATGTCCAACCTAATATTTTTATGGCCAATTAATAATTTTTGGATTACAGTCCAATTTTGAGAGATGTTAAAAGGCACAGGCGTTACACAAAATTGAGTGGAATTCCAATCACATTGTAATGTTACCCGAGTACTGAGTACAGTGAGCTGATCTCCAAACCATGTCAATGCTTGCTCCATGTTGTCCAATCTTTCAGCAAGTTGAGAATCAATGTTTCGTTGTTGAAGCCATAACCGGTGAGATTGTTCACGCCATTGCTGCACAAATTCAGCATTTTGTATGCTTTGATGAAGAGCGAGCCCTGCTACAGCCGCAGTGGAGGCAATGGCAACAAGACTCATCACCGAGGCAATTATAAGTCCAAGGGCACGGCGGGTTCGCTGAAGAGAAGTCCAAATATAAGTTTCAAGAGGTGATGCCCCCCACGGTCGCGTAAGGTTAACAGGTAGCCAAATTTCCTTACGAGCCCTGAGGATATAAATATCCCCAGCAAAGTTGTGCCACAAAGAATGATTGAGGCAAGACAAAAATGTACACGTATTTGTAAAAATAACAATTCCCATATTATTATCCCATGTCAAATTCCCTGCTAATAATAGGTAGGGCTTACGGACACAAGCAATAATATATTGAGAGGTATTCCGATATAACTGAATATGAAAGGAATTAGTTGGGTCAGAAAGATTAAGAGACATATTCCCCACAAAAGTGTTAATGGCATCACCTGCAGCTAACAACTTCCAAAGATGACTCTGTACTTAGGCCTCCTTCACACCATACCAAGGTTTCATTATTGTTAGCAGCAATACTTTTATTTACCCGGTGCCATTTCAAGGGTATGTGACTAAATTTTGTTTGAAAATCACCGTGCACACTTCAATCAGTTATTTGCATCCCATTGTATTCTAATAAAATCCGGGTTTTATTTCCCCGACATAGCTGCCACTCCAGCACCTCAATATTAGGAGAAACCTCTGGAATAGGACAAAAAGGTAAAGAACTAGGAATAGTTTCATTACTATATACAGTATGATTATAATAACAGTATTAGCAGCCACATAACTATGATTATAGCGAACAACCCAGGCTTCATACGATTTTCGGAGACAATGAGAACTATTTCCCATGCATATTGGAAGTTCTTCCATTCCAAATTGGTATGTGTTGTTTATAATTTCCGTTTCCCGTTCTATATTGTCCTTGTCTATATAGGGGGACGGCATTCAAGTAGTGTCATTGGTGAAAACCTTAATTTCCGCCTCTCCCCAGGCGACTCCCTGATACAAGGGTGGAAAGGGAATATAAGTGCAATATTCATACAAAGCCTCACTAAGGGAAATAAGTCCCCCGCCGAGGCACATCCAACAAAGGAAGAAATGCATGCTGAATCCCGTTTTCTTTTCAACAGGGTTTCAATCATCTTGTAGGAAACCACTCAGGTCCGCTCCCTGTAAGGACAAGAGCATAGCCCCATCCCTGTTTTAGAACTTGCCCTAGAACATACTTACCTTCTTCATTAGGATACCAAATCTTTAAATTGTCAGCGGGGACTATCACCGAGGGAGGTGAGGAAAGATGGGTTACGACAGCGGAGTCTTGCAATTGTCTCCATTGATTCAAAAAATAATTAAGGTAAAAAGAACCTTCAAAATCAAAAAAATTAAGGTAGAAAGGTTAACCTTCAAAAAAATCTGGTTTTTTTTGGGGGGGGGGCTCATTTCCCCCTTTTTGTTTTAATAGTTGAGTTTTTAAAGTTAAATTTGCGTGCTCAATGATGGCTTGACCTTGACTGTTGCCCGGGATCCCGGTGATATGTTGAATATTGTATTGCTGTAAGAAAACTTGTAATTTATGAGAGACATAGGCAGGGGTATTATCAGTTTTAAGTATAAAAGGAATGCCCATAATGGCAAAACAAGCTAAGAGATGTGTAATAACAGAATCAGCTTTCTCAGATGGCAACGGAGTGGCCCATTGAAAATGAGAAAAAGTATCAATGGTATGATGAACATACTTTAATCGTCCAAAAGAAGGAATATGTATAACATCCATTTGCCAAATTTGATTAACTTGAGTACCTCTCGGGTTAACTCCAGGATGGAAGGATGGGATGCTCAAAGGAGCACAGAAAGGACAAGCTCGAATAAGAGAACGAGCTTATTTACGAGTTAAATGAAACCGTCGTTGAAGGTCAGAACTATTAGTGTGATGTAGAGCATGTTCTTGTTCTGCAGCCTGCAAGTGGCCAATTAGAAGTGAATCAATCTGAGTATTTCCATGAACTAATGGTCCAGGCAGTTGAGAATGAGAACGAAGATGAGTGATGAATAAAGGAGCTCGACGTTGGCTCAAAGTAGAAAATAACAAGGAAAAGAGTTTTTGAAGAGAAGAAGTAGCACAAAGAGGTAAAGTGGCCTGAGAAATATAAGAAGTAACATAAACGGCATATTGAGAATCACTAACAATATTACAACCAGTAGTAGGGAAATCAAGTAAGACCATGAGAATAGCAAACAATTCTCCCTGTTGCACCGAGGGATAAGGATAAACTGTAATTCAAGATTGATGAAGCTTCTTGCCAAGAATCAGAAGTCGCAAGAAGATAAATGATCTGACTATGAGTGAATTGAGAGATAATTAAGGAAGGATCTCCTCCCCAAAATTGTCGACAGTGATGCCGTCCTTTGATGATCAGTTCAGCTAAACGATCGATATAAGTAGCCAAGCGTTTAGATGTTTTATTGGACAAAAAGATCCATTCTAGCGGCTGATTGGTCTGATGAATCATTCCTGTAGGAGAATGTAAAGTATGAAATAAACAAAGGGAAAGGGGAACATCGGGAAGGATATAGTGTAAATGAGCCTTTTGAAGTTGCTCTTCCACAAGCTGGAGTTCCTGTAAAGCCAAAGGAGTTAAATGACGTGAGCTGTCCAAGTGACTGTCTCCTTCTAGAATAGAAAAAAGATGTTGTAACTGAATAGAGAAAAAACAATTTTTGAGATCTATGACCATTAATTTTTAACTTTGTGGGATAAGGGCAGGATTAGGAAGACCAGGCTGTAAACTTTCCCTAGGTTTAATGTAAACATTTAGAGTTTTAAGACAAGACAAAGACGGGAATTCCATGCAGAAATATGTGGCTTTATATTCCTCTCGGCCATTTGTTTTTTGACTTACTCTTTTAGAGTCCTAAATATTTCTTTAAATAATGGTCACTGTTTCACCTAAATAGGAGTGGTGGCTATGAGTTTAAAGGATTGTAGCCCATTTTGAACATCATATTTTTGGCAGCTGAGGAAATATGAGGAATGTTTAAAAAAGCAGCAAATTGTTGTGAAAGATCTTGTTCCCAAAAATTAATATTGATAGGAACAATATAAAAATAAAAAAAAACACTTGACCTTGTTGACCTTTAGGACCGACACAGGTTAAAGGTTCTACGTCTTGATAAACCACAGAAGCAGCACCCAAGCCAGTGAGTATAACTGAAACTTGTCTTTTTTCCTATTGTATAGGCCTCTAATTTAAACAAATAATAGACATATTCACCACCGTATCAATTAACCCTTTAAAAACTATTTCATTAATGTGCAATGAACATAAGGGCTTTTGATTAGAAACTAAAGTTTCCCAAAAAACAGTTTTTTCTGTGCTACCAAACCCTCCCTATTGAGAATACGTTCCCCTGCCTCTAGGCATATAAATGTTGAGACTTGAACCATAATAAGAATTTTATTAGTAACATCATGTCCTTTTGGCAAAGGGCGACACACTCTAATAGCTGATTTATATACTCCTCTATTAGGAGACAAAGTATAAGGCTGAGTAATAACTAAGTCAGCAGCGGTGCTCTGCTTAGTTGCCACATAAAGCTGAGAAACTGGGGTAAGGTGTGGGATCCTTAAGGAGGACTTGAATTTATTCCTTGATGTTGTAGGCCATTGCTCACTGGGTATTGTATGCAGATTTAGTCAATAACAAATATTTGTAAACAAATAAGGTGATTACAGGTACAGAAATTCAGTTCTAGCTTACTATTCAATAGAGTATCTGCTTTGTAAAAGATGGTGGACCACAAAATACTCAACGGATTTTGGTTTTCAGAACACAGTGATGTTATCCAAGGCTAAATGGATACTTGAAATTGGGATTGGATCTGGTGCTGAGATACAACTTTTACTTAGTTATTGGTTTTTCTTTCCTCCGATTATTCCAAGGAGGGTGACTACCATTTTTGTACTTTATAGAGCAGTCTAGAGGAAAGGGTTAAGCATGCAAGCTCTGGGGACAGAAAGTCATATTTTCAAAATATAATAGCTATATGACCTTGGATATATTTATAAAACTGTCTTAACTCTGTTTTCCTGTCTACAAAATGGTAATAATTATAAAATTTGTCAGTCTTAAAGGGATGTTGGAAGAACTAAATGCAAGTGAAGATTTTTTCACAGTAGTAGACACACAGTAAGTACTCAGTATGCTATGGCTATTATTACTGTTATTATTGTTAATATTACGTCTATTTATTTTAGCTCTTTAATGTAACAAGTGCAGAACCATAATCTCACATCCTTCAGAGTCACGCTGATCTTGTATTTTTTGGTCCTTTGACTAGTTTAGTGATTTATTACAAGAAACCTAGTTAGTTTGTGCATTCTTTTCCTTTCTTATATTTCTCATTTGTAAAGACTGATAAACCAACTACACTTTCAGACCTGGTGACATAAATTGTTGGGGCCCCAAGCCTGTGGGCCCCAGCTCCCATTTCCCAGGAGAGGAGACAGTAAATTTCCACTTTTATCAGTTTTGAAACGACATTTATTTGTCCAATGCTGATCTTTACCACAACATTTGTACACCTCTGAAGGCAGCTTTCTGCCTTGAGGGATAAAAGTGTTCAATTTTTATGACATTCTTTTTTGAAATGTCTAGGTTTACCACACTGAAAGCAAACACCTTGTTTGTTATTTCCTTTTAAGGCTTTAGACAAAGCTCCAGCAAATAATTGAGCATTATAAATAGCCCCTCCAACACTAACACAAGTTTTAATATATTTATCTAAGTTGGCCCCATTGGCCTTTAATAATTTTAACAATTTTTGACAGTCAGCATAAGCATTTTTAAAAGACAACGTTCGTAACAAAATTTTTGAAGCAAGGTCAGCACCCACAATTTTCAAGACAGCATCCTGAAGACGGGCTACTAAATCTAAATATTTTTCATTTGTGCCCTGTAAAATCTTCACAGAGGAAAGGGAAGATTTTCCTGTTATCTCTACCTTATTTTAGGCCCTTAAAAACAAAGTCTTGATTTGAGTAAGGGCAACATCTTCTAGACCAGCCTGAGCACTAAGAGTAGCATATTGGCCCGTGCCTGTGAGTTGTTCCTCAGTGGCTCCTGGGGGATCACACATAACATTTTTTCTAGCCTGTACATGCGCCTTGTTCATTTACCAGCTGTGCAATTGTAACCACTGAGAACGATCAAGAAAAGCCTTCCCCAAAGTCTCCCAGTCTATAGAAATTATCAAATTTTCTGATAAAAAAATATCAAGAAGACCAAGGATAGGGGTTCATAGTTAGAAATGGCAGCTTTCATTTCTTTTAAAAATTTAATTTGTAAGGCATTAAATTGGACATTATTGCCACCATTTGAAAACTGAGCATTAGGAGCAAAAGAAGCACAAATAATTGGAAACAGATCCAGCTCCTTAAATTTTTTTTTTTTTTTTTTAATCTTTTCCTTTTCTCCCTCCCCCAATGGCGGGCAAGGCACTGAGAAAACTTTGCCAAACAAAGGTAAAGATAAGGAAGCCCGGGGGTTGGAGGCACTGGAAAATTCTCTTTTAACAGGGCAGAAGGAAAAGAAACAGGGAAAGCTCACAAAGGTGAATTAGAAGAATGTATCTGTAATATTTGTTGAAGCATTTCCATAATACACTGCATGTCAGAATTTCCCTTAGAAGAAGGAAGAGCTGGCTTTTTCTCTTCTCCCCCTTTTGCTACCCTGGCACAAATGGGCTCCATTTCAGATTTATTTTATTTTATTTTATTTTTCCAAATCCTCAGATACCTTTCCTCCTGTGGCTACATTACCACACTCCGAATCAGTCTCAAGTAACTCTAATGTCTGAGTGATAGAGTTACACAAGGTCCACAATTTTAGAGGCATAATATCCCCTAACTGGAGAGCTCTAAGCAAAGCTTTTACTACCTGTAACCATTTTTTCCGATTCAGCTGCACTTTAGTCTGATACTGAAACCAGTAACAATGTTATTCAACATGGGCAAACAATCTCTTCAAAGTCTTTTTCTTTCACTTCTACTCCCATAGACAGCAACAGTCCTTGAAACAGCCATAAATATTCTGAGGCCAGAGAGATGGAATTCCCATAATGAAAGCTTAAGAAGGTTCCCCTTAACAATATCTGAGCCTTACCCGCTCCTAGGGTGTTCCCCTTCTTGTTCTCCCCTACTCACCCGTGCTGACCCTGCTCGCTGCGCCACTTGTTGGGGGCTGCACCGGGGGTGGTGGAGAATGAAAGAACACACACAAAGACAAAGACACACAGAGAACATGGCGGCCGCACTCAGAGCCTCCGCCTCATTTTATTTATACTCCATAAACCTCACGTCAGCAGAAAGAATGCAATGCAAAACAAACTTTCTTTTCCCACATATAACCTTCTACTCAGTACCTTGTTTCTATATTCTTACTTATCTACTCGCCTTCTTGGCGCCTACGGGAGTTCATTAAAAGTTCAGTTGGAGATACTGTCCTTGAGCCCTATGTATTCTCAACATACTGTTTTCAAAGGCCCCTGCAGAACTCATCAATTAACATGCCATGGTGATTTATGGCTTGACACCGGTCACAACATTTAAAAGTAAAAAGAATGACCCAGCACATTCACTAATTAGGTTTGCACAGAATTTAAGGTCAGGACATTCAAGCAATCACAACCAGTGATATTACATTGAGAGGTGAAGCCAGCTGGACTTCTTGGGTTGAGTGGGGGAATTGGACAACTTTTCTCTAGCTTGCAAGAGGATTGTGAAATGCACCAATCAGCACTATTTAAAAACCCACCAATCAGCACTCTGCAGCTAGCCAGAGGCTTGTAATGCAACAATCAGTGCTCTGTAAAAAGCACCAAACATTGCTCTGTAAAATGCACCAATCAGTGCTCTGTAAAACACACCAATCAGCAGGATCCTAAAAGTAGCCAATCGCAGGAAGGATTGTAAAAAGGACACTCTGATAGGACAACAATGGAACCTGGGAGGGGACAAATAAGGGAATAAACCTAGTCAACCCAGCCCACAGCAACAACCTCCTCAGGTCCCCTCCCATGTTGTGGAAGCTTTGCTCTTTGGCTTCTCACGATAAACCTTCCTACTGCTCGCTCTTTGGGTCCATGCCATCTTGAAGGGCTGTAACACTCACTGTGAAGCTCCGAGGCTCCATTCTTGAAGTCAGCCGGACCATGAACCCACATGCAGGAACCAACTCCGGACACAATACCAGCATTTAAAAAATTTGTTTTTGTCTGTTCAGACATGATAACTTTTCTACCCATCATTTTTTTCATTCTGGTAGTGGTTACATTTGTTATTGGAAATTTTGCTAATGGCTTCATAGCGTTGGTAAATTCCACTGAGTGGGTCAAGAGACAAAAGATCTCCTTTGCTGACCAAATTCTCACTGCTCTGGCGATCTCCAGAATTGGTTTGCTCTGGGTGTTATTACTACATTGGTATTCAGTTGTGTTGAATCCAGCTTTTTATAGTGTAGAGGTAAGAACTACCACTTACAATGTCTGGGCAGTAACCAGCCATTTCAGCAACTGGTTTGCTACTAGCCTCAGCATATTTTATTTGCTCAAGATTGCCAATTTCTCCAACCCTATGTTTCTTCACTTAAAGAGGAGAGTTAAGAGTGTCATTCTGGTGATACTGTTGGGGCCTTTGCTATTTTTGGTTTGTCATCTTTTTGTCATAAACATAAATCATATTGTACAGACAAAAGAATATGAAGGAAACATGACTGGGAAGATCAAATTGAGGAGTACAATGTACCTTTCAGATGCGACTGTAACCACGCTAGTAAACTTAGTACCCTTCACTCTGACCCTAATATCTTTTCTGCTGTTAGTCTGTTCTCTGTTTAAACATCTGAAGAAGATGCAGCTTCATGGCAAAGGATCTCAGGATCCCAGCACCAAGGTCCACATAAAAGCTTTGCAAACTGTGATCTCTTTCCTCTTGCTATGTGCCATTTACTTTGTGTTCCTAATCATATCAACTTTGAGTTTTGAGAGTCGGGATAACAAACCTGTCTTCATGATCTGTGAAGCTGTTACATTCAGCTATCCTTCAACCCACCCATTCATACTGATTTGGGGAAACAAGAAGCTAAAGCAGACTTTTCTTTCAGTTTTGCGGCAAGTGAGGTACTGGGTGAAAGGACAGAAGCCTTCATCTCCATAGATTCACAAGAGGGGCATTGTGTGTCTTCTAGCAGAAAACAAACTGGTGGTGTATGAAACATTTTCTATTTCTTACTGTGTTTTCTGTAATGTATGTGTATGAGTAATTTCCAGACATATACCTAGAAAAGTGTTTTACCTAAAGTTATTCTAAAAATGTGTGTGTATGTATATATATATGTGTGTGTGTATATATATATATGTGTGTGTGTGTTTATGTGGATATGATAACCTTAAGAACATTGACAATAACATACTCTTTTTTGTTTTTTCACAGAAACTGCCAAATTATATAAAAAATGACAAAAATTTCTCAGAATTAGGAAGAGATTTATTTCATACATGTATTTTATGTTTCACTTTTAGAATTTATGATGGCTGCTTATAATTATTAAGAACTAACAGCTTATCTCAGGAAAAATACTGCTGTTTTCTATTGTCATTTGAACCACACAAATACACCACAGAGCGCTTAGAATTCATTGTTTGAACCTCTAACTTTTTGGATGGTAAAGTCATTCAATTCTAAATCAATAATGAAGATCTATCAGCGCGGTTTTATTTCATTATGAATTCCTATTTTATGTTTAGTAAAAAGCAAACAGAATTGTTAGAAAACAATGCACACAATAAAATTTAAGTTACAAGCATATGCATAGTAAATTTCTTCCATATCTACCGTAAACTGTACTGAGGAATATTAGATTTCATACAAGTATGTGAATAGCTTAGAAAAAAATATATTCTATAAGAGGGATGAAAACTCATGATCATGATCTTGATTGCTATTATCAGCTTACATGTGCTATTACAAAAGTCATTTCTTCCAGGGTTTGAATTAAAGAATATCTTGTTTTGAAATTGAGCTCTGATGTAAATTATTTTTCGTATTTTTTCTAAAGCACTTTTAAGCCCCTGAATTGCTAATTATATCCTTACCTTCTATTTATAAAATTCCTTCTAAACTTTAGAGAAGAGAACTCAAATCTTCTCTTTCCTAATAAAAAAAAAACTATCAATGTAAAAATACTATAGAAATTATGGAAAATAATTCAGTGAAAGTTTTTGTAAATGTTAAAATAGTATCTATAAAATCTATGTATTAATTATGGGATGTGCCTTAACATTGTAATTTTGTTGTCAGTGATGAAAGTGTGTTGACATATTCATTACTAGGAAGTTCTATTATAAGAAAGAAATGTACAATCTTGGTCACAGCTAAATTCTACATGACTGTATTAATTCTTGGTGTTATAAAATTTTAACGATCTTATTTAAACCTTAAGATAAATCATCCCCACACCTGATTTATGTATTTTTTAATCATATATCTCCCTCAGTACAATGTCAGAACTGTAAAAAATGAGATCATATCTCTCTTGCTTTCTGTTGACTCCCATGAACTAGAACCCAGCAACAAGAATAGATGGTCAAAAATGATATTTTAATGAACAAATAAATGAGTGGATAAAATGGATAAGATGATGTTGTAAACCAATGAATAGGAAACTCATCACAAAATCTGCAGTTGCATGAATTCCCCTGTTCTGGTCTCAGTTTAAGTTTACCGGCTTATCCAAGAAGAATCCTTCCTCAGAGGAAAAGTTTGGCTATTCCACAATTTTAGGGGAAATATCACAATAATATAGTCTTGATGCAGCTGTATCAGGTGTCTGAATTGGAGACAAGGTAGAACATCAAAATTAGGTGACACCTATTACAATACTTTTAAAAAGCATATAGAAGACTTTGGTGTATTTGCATATGTATTTTTTTCTATTGTGAATTATATATTTGTAATATGATATATTCTAGTTGATTATTATATAAACAAAGATGGAACTTCGTTTCAAAAAATTGAGTTAGTAACCAGCTACTTCACAGTGAGGTGCTCTGCTGTTCTGTCTTACATCACTTGTCCCTTCGTGGAGGTTGTGAAAGTCAGACCTCATGCCCACAGTGTGGTGATACATTCCAGTCCCAAATGGAAGGATGATCTGGATCAGGCCAGGTACTGGCCAGGGGAATAGGAGACAGTGAATGAAATCTGAGAAATCACATGTTTGTGTCCAATACCGCCCCTCCTTGTGCCACTAAGATGTGCTCATACCCTCCAGTCACAGCTGAGTCTATGAACGTATGACTTGCATAGTTGTACAGGGTTTTGTGCTTATAGGGGCTTGTGCTTAGAGGGATTCTATGCTTGGATTAATTTTCTGCACTTGCTGTTTAGTTTGTCAGACAGAGGTTACTCCTCTGCTGAAGAGGGAATGGTCTTGCAATAATTCGCCAGGGATTTATTCCCCCCTCCCCTACAGGCTTGTCAGTGACATGCACAGAGTCCTATAATGCCCACTGTGCATGCCTCTAGCAACTTTGACTTGTGTTGGATCACCTGGCACAGTGGCCAGAGCAGCTTGGACCACAGCCCATATCTGCTGTAGAGCCCTCTTTTGTTCTGGGTTTCACTTGAGACCAGTAGTCTTTGGAAACGTCATTAATGAATCAGAGCAATATTTTCAAATGTGGAATATGTTGGCTCCAAAATCCCAATAGGTCCCCAAAACATTGTGTCTCTTTTGTAGTGATAGGAAATATATAGGGAGAGCAAAATGCCGTTACTTTAACAAAGGTTGTTTTGACATGTGGACTAGGGCCACTGAAGGCTTTAAAACATTTCCTATATTGTAAGTTCCTGAATTTTCTCAGGTTTATTTCTTTTCTTTTGGTATTTTACTTCCATTCAACTTTAGGGTATTTTGCTATATTTAAGAAAATGTCCATTTCCTGATTATTGTACCAAGTAATATATTATTATTATTGTTATTATTTTGAACATGTTCTCATTCCATCCCTGAGGCTGGAGTGCAGTGGCAGGATCACAGCTCATTGGAGCCTCAACCTTCTGGGCTCAAGTGATTCTCCTGCCTCTGCATTGCTAGCAGCTGGGACTGCAGGGGCACAACACCACGCCTGACTGATTTTTGTGTTTCCTGGAGGGATATGATTTCACCATGTTTGCCAGGCTAGTCTCAGACTCCTGGGCTTGAGTGATCTGCCCATGTCAGTCTCCTAAAGTGCTGGGAGTACAGTCATGTGCCATAGGACCCTGTCTGTAATATTACTGATATATTTAATTAGCACAATGTTTTAAAAAATGCAAATTACACTGAGAACAGAAGTGACATAGCTATGACATAAAACAGTGAAGCAGTGCTGTTATTCTTAATACGAGGCAAATTGTTTTGATTTTCCCTCTTAATGGGTATAGATTAAGAAACATTCACCAAATCACGAGCCCTGTATAAAGTACCAGAGGCTCTGCTGTATGAATGTCTTCTTTTGAGAAATGTCTGTTCATATCCTTTCCCCACTTTTTGATGGGGTTGTTTGTTTTTTTCTTGTAAATTTGTTTGAGTTCTTTGTAGGTTCTGGATATTAGCCCTTTGTCAGATGAGTAGATTCCAAAAATTTTCTCCCATTCTGTAGGCTGCCTGTTCACTCTGATAGTAGTTTCTTTTGCTGTGCAGAAGCTCTTTAGTTTAATTAGATCCCATTTGGCAATTTTGGTTTTTGTTGCCATTGCTTTTGGTGTTTTAGACATGAAGTCCTTGTCCATGCCTATGTCCTGAACGGTATTACTGAGGTTTTCTTCTAGGGTTTTTATGGTATTAGGTCTAACATTTAAGTCTCTAATCCATCTTGAATTAATTTTCGTATAAGGAGTAAGGAAAGGATCCAGTTTCAGTTTTCTACTTATGGCTAGCCAATTTTCCCAGCACCATTTATTAAATTGGGAATCCTTTCCCCATTTCTTGTTTTTCTCAGGTTTGTCAAAAATCAGATGGCTGTAAATGTGTGGTATTATTTCTGAGGACTGTGTTCTGTTCCATTGGTCTAGATCTCTGTTTTGGTACCAGTACCATGCTGTTTTGGTTACTATAGCCTTGTGGTATAGTTTGAAGTCAGGTAGCGTGATGCCTCTAGCTTTGTTCTTTTGACTTAGGATTGTCTTGCCAATGCGGGCTCTTTTTTTGGTTCCATTTGAACTTTAAAGCAGTTTTTCCCAATTCTGTGAAGAAACTCATTGGTAGCTTGATGGGGATGACATTGAATCTATAAATTACCTTGGGCAGTATGGCCGTTTTCACAATATTGATTCTTCCTATCCATGAGCATGGTATGTTTTTCCATTTGTTTGTGTCCTGGCCATCAGAGAAATGCAAATCAAAACCACAATGAGTTTTCATCTCACACCAGTTAGAATGGCAATCATTAAAAAGTTAGGAAACAACAGGTGCTGGAGAGGTTGTGGAGAAATAGGAACACTTTTACACTGTTGGTTCAACCATTATGGAAAAAAGTATGGCGATTCCTCAAGGATCTAGAACTAGAAGTACCATATGACCCAGCCATCCCATTACTGGGTATATACCCAAAGGATTATAAATCATGCTGCTATAAAGACACATGCACACGTATGTTCATTGCGGCACTATTCACAATAGCAAAGACTTGGAATCAACCCAAATGTCCATCAGTGACAGACTGGATTAAGAAAATGTGGCACATATACACCATGGAATACTATGCAGCCATAAAAAAAGGATGAGTTTGTGTCCTTTGTAGGGACATGGATGCAGCTGGAAACCATCATTCTCAGCAAACTATCACAAGAACAGAAAACCAAACACTGCACATTCTCACTCATAGGTGGGAACTGAACAATGAGATCACTTGGACACAGGAAGGGGAACATCACACACGGGACCTATTATGGGGAGGGGGGAGGGGGGAGGGATTGCATTGGGAGTTATACCTGATGTAAATGACAAGTTGATGGGTGCTGACGAGTTGATGGGGGCAGCACACCAATATGGCACAAGTATACGTATGTAACAAACCTGCACGTTGTGCACATGTGCCCCAGAACTTAAAGTATAATAATAATAAAACAAAGAAACAAACAAACAAACAAAAAAACGCTATCAGGATAGGAAAAAAAAAAAAAAGAGAGAAAGAAGTAATAGTACCAAAAATCTAAGGAGAAAGATGGAGCATCAATAATATTTTTGCTTGAATTTCCACTAAATCAGAGTGAGGGTGACCCAGCATCTAATTTAGTTTTATTTAAAATAGCAATATAGATATTGATAGATTACTCTGCAGGGGATATTATTACTATAGACATAATATGACTTGCAGTTGTACAGTTAGTATGTTTTAGTATCTTAGTTACTAATCTCACTTTTTACACATAGCTGCATAATCAATTAAATATGAGTTTTTTGTGTATGGTATGAAATAAAAATTTAAATTTATCCTTATGTATGTCCTCCAAATGTCTTTCAGTCCTCCAAGTGGATAATCAAATTGTGGCATACTTATACAATAGAATACTATACAGTGATCAAAATTAACAAACTAGACAGACATGTTTTCAACAGAATAATACGACAAAGAAAATGAACAAATTTGAGCTACATAGATAATAATACTCACAGATATGAGAGGAATTATCAAGATGGAAAAATACATTCAGTATATTGTCATTTACATAAAGTTCAAGAAAACATATTTTTAATGCATTGTAATTTGTTACATTGGGGATAAAACTCTACGGTGAAACATATGAGTGATCATCAAAACAATTGGGATAGTCAGGAGGGAGGAGATAAACGGGAAATATCAACAAGGAGACATGTATTGGGAGTATCTGGATTGCTGGCAAATTCTATTTTCTGACCAAGTCGTGGTAACACTGATGTTAACGTTATTTTTTTTTTATCTTACTGTTTATTAGGTTTTATTATGCTCCATATGTAGGCTATGCTCCCCCCCCAAAAAATGTTAAAAAAGCAGAAATATAAAGTATATTTCTACATATAAAATTAGGGTGATACAGCATATTCTTATAGATACCATTGTAATTAGTGTTTTTGCTGAATAAAGGAGAATAGAGCATTATGGTACTAAGAAATTCAAGTTAAAATTTAACATTTTTCTTATTTTTTTGAGACAGGGTCTCACTCTACTGCCCAGGCTGGAGTGCACAAGCAGAATCTTGGCTCAGTGTAACCTCTGCTATCCATACTCAAGTGAGTCTCCCATCTCAGCCTCCAGAGTAGCTAGAACAACAGGCGTGCACCACCACCACACCCTGATAATTTTTTCTATTTTTGGTAGAGATGGGGTTTTGCCATGTTTCCCAGGCTGGTCTTGAACTCCTGTGCTCAGGCAATCCACCTGCCTCAGCCTCCCAAAATGCTGGGATTACAGATGCAAGCCACTAGACCTGCCCTGAAACTTTTCTTAAATTATTTTTTTAAAAAAAGAAGACATAAGCAAGAACTGTAAATCCACCTTCTTAATGCTAATATGAATTTGAAATATCCAAATTTGAATACTTATGATTACTAGACACATTTTTTCTTATTTCCAATTTAATTCTTTATAACACACATTTCAAAGTGTCACAAACTCATGAATTTCCAATAAATTATACTATGATGGATATTAAGTATATAGACCTATTATCCCAAAATGTGTCTCTAAATGAAATATTTGTATTCATATTGTTAGCATTCTAATTTCACAATACTATTCATTTGTACACCTACATGTTGGGTAAAATATTTTGTTACTGTAAATTTTTTGGTTATGCATTAGAGAAAAAAATCATAGCAAGGCAAATTTGTTAATGTATAAAACATATTTAGCATGATCTTTGACTATGTTTGTGCATATACAATGCTACTTTGACTGCTATAGTAAAATAATCCAGAGTTAGTCACCATAGCTAAGAATGTGAAAAAGCATTGTAAGAATTTGTCTTGCCATAATGATGCTATTAAAAATGAAACAAAGTTAATATACTGTATTATTGCATAGAGTATTTGTCTATATTCATATTGAAAAATGCCCAAAAACCCCAAAATTGAATCCTAATTGTTGGATGTCACTTTGCTATGAATTTTTAAAACGTAATAAAAGAAAGAAAAGGAAAGAAATTATGGAAAATACGTTGGGTTTTCATTATTCTTGATGAAATACCACATGAGGATACTGGTCTAGGCATGATGCTGAGAATAATATAAAAATCGTGAGGCTATAAGACCTAAGTATTGCCAAAAAAAGAAAATCATTACCATTTTCATGTCAGGTGTACTAAAAATTTATAAAAACTATTTTTTAAGAACTCGGTGTTATAAATACTTTGTTTAGTTTCTCCATTAAAAAATGATTTATAGAAGGAGAATAAAAGTTCATTTCTACCCCTAAAACAGTAAGATAAAAAGAGTAATCAATATTCAGAATCCAATAGACAGAGTTAACAACTAGTTAAACATAAGAAAGTATTAGTGAACTGGAAGATAACTACCCAGAATGAAGCATAAAGATACTAAGAGATAGAAAATATAAGGCTAGAGGGCCAGAGACATTGAAGCTACAGCTAGAACAGCTAACATGCTTCTGCAGTTCTGGAAGAAAGTTGGGCAGAAGCAATGTGGAGATTTTTCCAAAAGTGATAAAATGTATCAGTTCATATATTTTTAGAAACCATCAAACTTCAGACAAGATAACTAGAATCAAATTAACATAAAATGACAGGACATCAAAGACCAATAGAAAATCTGAAAAGTAACTAGAGGAAAAGATAGGTTATGTTAAAGAGAATAACTGTCTAAATGACAACCTAATTCTTAACGGACAAAAATAAAGATAGAGTTCAAAGGAATCATGTCTTCAGTGTATTTCAAAAGTAGGATAGATCTTGATAAACAGAAACTTAAAATATATGTTTTCAGATAAAAGAAAAATTGTTATTGTTATTATTTTTGTTTATAGAGTTGGAGTCTCACTCTGTTGTCCAGGCTGGAGTTCAGTGGTAGGATCATGGCTTACTGCAGTCTGGAACTCCTGAGCTCAAACCATCCTCCCACCTCAGCCTTGTGAGTAGCTTCGCTATGCCTCGCTAGCTTTTTCATTTATTGTAGAGGCCGTTTTGCTGTGTTGCACAGGCTGGTCTCAAACTCTGGGGTTCTCCTACCCCAGCCTTACAAAATGTTGGGATTATGGGTGTGAGCCACCCTGCCTGGTCAATAAAGGGTCTTATTGAAAATATTAAGTTGAATATGCAAGAAGGAATACAAATTAATGAAAGTGACAAATATGTGCATAATTCTAAATGAATGTTTACTGTAAAAAATAATAATGTCTTGTTGGGGTAATTATATAATTGATAAGACATATGAAAATGGCAAAACTAGAATGGAGGTAAAGGTGACAGGAGTAAGATTAGTTAAATTATTTTTTGAACTTTCTGTGTCTATGAGGAAATTTTGAACAATGACAATATAATTCAACTCATAGGTATATATACAAAGGAATTGTATCAATGATATATGAAAGAATATTCTAGTAGAATTATTTGTAACTATTCAAAAAAGAAGCTGACCAAATATATATTAAGGTTGGATGAATCATTACAGTAAACCCATACAACGGAACAACATAGAGAAGTGAAAAAAAAATCACATGTACTTGCAACTATATGACTAAATTTCAGAAACATAATGTTGAGTTCAAGAAGCCACAAACAAGAACATGTAGGATTGCACCTTTACACAGTTCAAAGCAGGCCAGACCAAGCTATGCAGTTTAGGGTTGCATACCGAGGTGGTAAAGTATGAAGAAAATCAAGGAAACGCTCATTATAAATTATGGATATTGCTTATCTCCGGAGATACAAAGAAATGTTTAGGGACTTGGAAACCGGCATGGAGGTGGACAAACGCTGTTTTCAGTGTTCCTTGTCTTGCCCTGCATCACAGTTACTTGAGTGCTTATGATACATCGTGGTATTTCCCATTTTTGTATTGGTTCATTTCTAATTGTGCATTACAACTTTAATATACAAATTTGTAATTAGAAGAAATGTGTCATAGAAATTATTATTACTGATCTCATTACAGACTGAGGGGAAATATCAACTATTTGTATACATTCTTATACAACTCTAAGATAGTGGAAATGGGAACTTTCTCATTTGGTTGCAACAGGAGCAAATTTTAGATGTTATCCTCCAACCCCAGATCTTTCCAAAGGCTTTCTTCTAGCCTTAATTATCCACTTCACAGGAACAAATCTTTGCCTGTGAAGTGGATAATCTATTTTTTCTTTTGGCTCTAGAATTCCTGAAAAACAAACTTGTACATATTTCCCACACTTGGTTTAGCAGAGTTCTTTTATCAATTATATTTTTGTGCCAGGAGAAAATCCTCTAAAACTACATTAGATATTTATATCTCACACGTTGTTGGATTTTTTTTTTTTTTTTTTTTTTTTTTTTTTCCTGAGACAGAGTCTTGCTCTGTCGCCCAGACTGGAGTGCAGTGGCACAATCTCAGTTCACTGCAACTTCCGCCTCCCAAGTTCATGCCATTCTCCTGCCTCAGCCTCCTGAGTAGCTGGGACTACAGACACACGCCACCATTCCTGGCTAATTTTTGTATTCTTAGTAGATATAGGGTTTCACCCTGTTGGCCAGGATGGTCTCCGTCTCTTGACCTCATAATTCGTCTGCTCGGCCTCACCCACACTGGGCCTGGATTTCATTTTTCTAAGCTGGGTTTGGTTGGTGACTGTGGTGATTTCAGATGGGCCAAATTCTGCATCTTTGAGGACATTAGAGTTTTGCCTAGTTGGTCTGGATCAGGTGGCAGCAATCTGACGTCATTAATTTCTCATTCTCCTTCTGGAAACAGTGTATTAGCCAGGCGATATTCTCATGGTAAATGGAAAGAGGAAGAATCCCCAGTATGGAAGCCATCTCAAATCTCTATGCAAAGAGTATTAATTTTCTGTTCATCAAAGCAAGTTAAATGATTGAACTCCAAGTTCAGGGGAAAGGTAGTCAGTCTTCCTATGATGGGAGGATACTGCAAGATTATATATCAAATGGCCTGGTACTCAGGAATTTTTATAAAATTGCTAAATATTTAAGATAATAATAAATATTTAAACATTAGACTTGAGAGAAACTTTACCAAATCCTAAGAATTGGAGATATGTATGAAAAATAAATATTATTAATGAGCTGAAAACCCTCAGTGGGAAAATAGGACTAATTTCGTCTGGAAACCTCTTGGAAATGCATTTTTTAATTTGGAAATTACAAGAAAATAAATTGTTCCGTTCATAAGTGGTGTGCCCATGTTTGTATTTGTGTGCATATTTATGATCTTGTGAGTAACAAAGTTATACAAAAGTATTAGCAGCTAGTAGATCTTATGGATTATTGGACTGCCTGTGGTTCTCAAGAAAATCTTAGACGCTTTTGACAAAAGCAGTTTGGATTCTGTATATTTAAATATGTCATTGAAAAATGTCCGTATAGGTGATGATCTTAGATATGACCAAGCTCCCTTTAAGAATTTAGACATTTACTATATGACGTATGTATTGCGTTACAAAACTTCCCTAACAACTGAAGTCGCTAATGACAAATGATGGAGAGGTTACACAAGGAAAAATTGCAAACACTGAAAGAGAATATGTCCTTGTTTGCATACTAGCAAATGAGAATTCAGGTTTCATGTCATCTTCAGTATGAATAATTCCAGCCTAAAACAAGAACAGACAGTGAATGAATTAATTAATTTGAGTTTGAAAATAAGAATGTTTTCCATAAAGAAATCATTGAACTCATCAATTAACATGCCATGGTGATTTCTGGCTTGGAAATTGTGACACTTGTCACAACAATTAAAAGTAAAAAGGATGTCACAGCACATTAAAAAACCAGGTGCATATGGTATTTAAGGTCAGGATATTCAAGCAATCACACAGTTATATTACATTGAGAAGTGAAGCCAGCTAGACTTCCTGGATGGAGTCCGGACTTGAAGAATTTTTCCGTAGCTAGCAAGAGGATTGTAAAATGCTCCAATCAGTGCTCTGTAAAATGCACCAATCAGTGCTCTGTAAAATGCACCAATCAGAAGGATCCTAAAAGTAGCCAATTGCAGGGAGGATTGAAGAAAGAGCACTCTGATAGGACAAAAAAGGAAAATGGGAGGGGACAAATAAGGGAATAACAGCTGCCTGGGTCACCTCCTACTCTGTGGAAGCTTTGTCTTTTCACTCTTCACAATAAACCTTGCTTCTGCTCACTCTTTGGGTCCGTGCCATCTTTAAGAGCTGTAACACTCACTGTGAAGGTGTGTGTCTCCAACATTGAAGTCAGCGAGACCACGAACCCACCTGCAGGATCTAACTCTGGACACACTACCAGCATTTTAAAAATTTCTTTTTGTCTGTTCAGACATGATAACTTTTTTACCCATCATTTTTTCCATTCTAGTAGTAGTTACCTTTGTTATTGGAAATTTTGCTAATGGTTTCATAGCATTGGTAAATTCCATTGAGTGGGTCAAGAGACAAAAGATCTCCTTTGCTGACCAAATTCTCACTGCTCTGGCGGTCTCCAGAGTTGGTTTGCTCCGGATATTATTATTAAATTGGTATTCAACTGTTTTGAATCCAGCTTTTTATAGTGTAGAAGTAAGAACTATTGTTTATAATCTCTGGGCAGTAATCAACCATTTCAGCAACTGGCTTGCTACTAGCCTAAGCATATTTTACTTACTCAAGATTGCCAATTTCTCCAACCTTATTTTTCTTCTCTTAAAGAGGAGAGTTAAGAGTGTCGTTCTGGTGATACTGTTGGGGCCTTTGCTATTTTTGGTTTGTCATCTTTTTGTGGTAAACATGAATGAGATTGTACGGACAAAAGAATATGAAGGAAACATGACTTGGAAGAGCAAATTGAGGAGTGCAATGTACCTTTCAAATACGACTGTAACCATACTAGCAAACTTAGTACCCTTCATTCTGACCCTAATATTTTTTCTGCTGTTAATCTGTTCTTTGTGTAAACATCTCAAGAAGATGCAGCTCCGTGACAAAGGCTCTCAAGATCCCAGCACCAAGGTCCACATAAAAGCTTTGCAAACTGTGATCTCCTTGTCGTTATGTGCCATTTACTTTCTGTCCATAATGATATCAAGTTGGAGTTTGGGAAGGGTGGAAAACAAAGCTGTCTTCATGTTCTGCAAAGCTATTAGATTCAGCTATCCTTCAGCCCACGCATTCATACTGATTTGGGGAAACAAGAAGCTAAAGCAGACTCTTCTTTCAGTTTTGTGGAACGTGAGGTACTGCGTGAAAGGACAGAAGCTTCAATCTCCATAGATTGACAAGAGGGGCATTGTGTGTCTTCTAGCAGAAAACAAACTGGTGGTGTGTGAAACATTTTATATTTCTTATTGATTTTTCTGTAATATACGTGTATGAATAATTTCCAGATATATACCTAGAAAAGTCATTGACCTAAAATTAGTCTTAAAAAGTGTATATATATATACACACACATATAAATATATGTGTGTATGAAAGCTTAGAACATTCACAATAACATGATCTCTTTGTGTTTTTTCATACAGACTATCAAATTATACAAAATATGACAAAAATTCCTCAGAATTATGAAGTCATGTGTGTTTCATTTATGTACTTTATATTTCATTTGTAGAATTTATGATATCTATTTATCATTATTAAGAACTAACAGCTTATCCCAGGAAAAATATTGCTCTTTTCTAATGTGATTAGAACCACACAAATATGCCATATTGTGCTTAGAATTTTCACTGTTTGAACCTCTAACTTATTGGACGGTAAGGTCATTCAATTCTAAATCAGTAATGAGGATGTATCTTCGGGGTTCTATTCCATTATGAATTCCTATTTTATGTTTAGTAAAAGGCAAACAGAATTATTGTTAGGAAACAATGCACACAAGAGAATTCGTGGGACAAGCACATGCACAGTAAATTTCGTGTATGTCTGCCATAAGCAGTACTGAGGAATATTAGATTTCATATAAGTATGTGAGTAGCTTAGAAAAAAATCTCTTCTGTAATAAAGGGATGAAAAACCATGATCATGATCTTGATTGCTATTATCAGTTTCCATATGCAGTTAGAAACATCATTTCATCCAGCTTTTGAATTCAAGAAAAGCTGTTTTTGAAGTTGAGATCTGATGTAAACTATTTTAGCATTTTTTCTAAAGCACTTCTAAGCGCCTGATTGCTAATTATATCTTTATCTTCCATTATAATATTCCTTCTAAACTTCAGATAAGAGATCTTTTCTCTTATCTGAAGTTTAGAAGGAATATTATAAATCTGATCTTTTTAGATCAGATCTTTTCTTAAAAAAAAACAAATCAATGTAAAATTAATATAGAAGTTATCGACAATAATTCAGTGAAACTTTTTGTAAATATTAAAATGGTATCTATGAAATCTATGTATTAATTATGGGATGTCCCTTAACGTTGTAATTTTGTTGTCAATAATGAAATGAATGTGTGTTGACATATTCATTCATAGGAAGCTCTAATATAAGAAAGAAATGTACAGTCTTGTTCACAGCTAAATTCTACCTGACTGTATTAATTCTTGGTGTTATGAAATTTTAGCTATGTGATGTAAACCTTAAGACAAATCATCCCCACACCTGATTTATGTATTTTTTAATCATATATCTTCCTCAGTACAATGTAAGAACCGTAAAAAAAAGAGATCATGTTTGTCTTGCTTTCTGTTGACTCCTAGGAACTAGAACCCAGCACCAAGAATAGATGGTCAAAAATGATACTTTAATGAACAAATAAATTGGTGCATAAAATGGATAAGTTGATGTGGTAAACCAATGAAAAGGAAATGCATCACAAAATCTGCAGTTGCATGAATTCCCCTCTTCCGGTCTCAGGTTAAGGTTACAGTCTTATCCAAGTGGAATCCTTCCTCAAAGGAAAAGTTTGGTTATTCCACAATTTTAGGGGCAATATCACAATAATATAGTCTTGATAAAGCTGTATCAGGTGTCTGATTTGGAGACAAGGTAGAACATCAAAATTAGATGGCACCTATTACAATATTTTTAAAAAGCATATAAACAACTTTGGTCTATTTGAATATGTATTTTTTTCTATTGTCAATTATATATTAGTATTATGATATTTTCTAGTTGATTGTTATTTAAACAAAAATGGCATTTCATTTCAAAAAATTGAGTTAGTAACCAGCTACTTTACCAAATTTTTTTAAATGTAGTACCTGTTATTGAAGTGATGACATTTATTTAGAAGTCAAGTTCAAGACAAAAAATGGCAAGGACATGTAGAAACTGAGACAGGAACAAACATGAAACAGTGTGTGGTGATGTCTGGTGTGACTCTGCTGGCAGCCACTTCACAGTGAGGTGAGAGAGACAGCACGGTGGTCATCAGATGTGTGCACTTGGCTCCCGCACTTTTCCATAAGGGTTACAAGGGGAAACCACCGCCGGCATTAGTCCATGGAAGAGAGAGAGGAGGGAGAATCTATCTGCTCAGCTGTCATTTGACTTCTATTTCCCATTCACCATGGTTTACCTGAAGCAGAACTACCATCTCTGCTGCTCTGTCTTACATCATCCAGTCCTTTGGTAGAGATTATGAAAGTCAGACCTCAGGCCCACAGTGCAGTGATTCATTCAAATCCCAAATGGAAGGATGATCTGGATCAGGCAAGGTGCTGGCCTGGAGAATAGGAGATAGTGAGGGGAATCTCAGAAAGCACATGTCTGTGTTCCATACCGCCACTCCTTGTGCCACTGAGATGTCCTCATACCCTCCAGTCATGGCTGACTTTATGAGCATATGACTTGCACAGTTGCATAGGGTTTTGTGCTTATAGGGGCTTGTGCTTAGAGGGACTCCCTGCTTGGATTAATGTTCTGCACTTGCTGTTTTGCTTATCAGACAGAGGATACTCCTCTGCTGAAGAGGGAATGGTCTTGCACTAATTCCATAGGAATTTGCTCTCCCCTCTCCTACAGGCTTGTTAGTGACATGGACAGAGTCCTGTAATACCCGCTCTGTATGTTTCTAGCGTCTTTGAATCCTGCTGGATCATCTGGCACAGTGGCCAGAGCAGCTTGGACCAGGGCCTATATCTGCTGTAGAGTCCTTTTTTGCTCTGGGTTCCACTTGAGACCAGTAGCCTTTGGAAACTTCTGTAATGAGTCAGAGCAATATTCTCAAATGTAGAATACGTTGTCTCCAACATCCTAATGGCCCCCTGAAACATTGTGTCTCTTTTGTAGTAATGGGAAATATATACGTAGAGCAACATGTCAATTACTTTAAAAAAAGATTGTTTCAACGTGTGGTCTAGGGACAATGAACGCTTTAAAACATCACCTATGTTGTAGGTCCCAGAATCTCCTCAGGTTTATTTCTTTTCTTTTGGTGTTTTACTTCCATTCACTATATTTAAGAAACTTGCCACTTCCTGACTATTGTACCAACTCATATATTATTATTATTGCTATTATTTTGAGACAGGGTCTCATTCTGTCCCTGAGGCTGGAGTGCAGTGGCAGGATCAGAGCTCACTATGGCCTCAACCTTCCGGGCTCAAGCGATTCTCCCGCCTCTGCATTGCTAGCAGCTGGGACTGCAGGGTAACACCACCACACCTGGTTAATGTTTGTATTTTCTGGAGGGTTAGGATTTTACCATGTTACTCAGGCTGGTCTCAAACTCCTGGGCTGAAGTGATCTTCCTGTGTCGGCCTCCTAAATTGAAGGGATTACTGTCATGTGCCACAGGGCCCGGGCTGTAATATTATTAATATATTAAATAAGCACGATGTTTTTTACAAAATGTAAACAGAGAACAGAAGTGACATAGCCATGATATTAAAACAGTGAAACAGTGCTATTATTCTTACAATACAAGGCAAATTGTTTGATTTTTCCTCATAGTGGGTGTAGATTAAGAACCATTCACCAAATCACGAGCCCTGTGAAAAGTGCCAGAAGCTCTGCTCTGCTCAGTGAAGATAGCACATCCTGGAAAGCATTTGTGAGTGTTGATTTAAGTTTAGAGTAATCTGCATTCATTCTATAATCCGTCTGGCTTCGGTAGGTTAACTGAATCGGATTATAGAAAGGACTACCATCCCTTGCAACTTGCAAGTGTTTTGTCATGGCAGTGACCAATTCCATTCCTTAAGGAATGCGGTTATATTTTATACATTGTGTTGCCAGTAGAGGAGAATTGCAGAGGCTTCCCTTGGGTCCTGCTATAATAATGTCCCTTACTCTACAGTTGAGGAAGAATGTGAGAGTCCTGCCAGCTGCCATAGATATCCATTTCAATTACACATTCAGGGAGAGGTAATAACTACAAACTGATTACATCCATCTTAGGATGGACATGAGCCGAAGCTCTAGGTAGCATCTGACTTTCAAGCATTCCCACTGCAGGCTGGATGTGATGGCTCCTGCCTGTAGTCCTAGTACTTTGGGAGGCCAAGGTGGGAGGATCCCTTGAGAGCCAGAGTTCCATTCGCAATGTATGGAAACTTCATCTCTACAAAAAATTAAAATTTAGCTGGCGTAGTGGTGCATGCCTATAGTTCCAAATACTTGGGAAGCTGAGGCAGGAGGATTGCTCGAGCCCAGGAGTTCAAGACCAGCCTGGGAGACATGGCCAAACTCTGTTTCCACCAAAAATACAAGAATTAGTCAGGTGTGGTGGTGTGTGCTTGTAGCCTGTAGTCCAAGTTCCTCAGGAGGCTAAAGGCAAGAGATTCCTTGAGCTTGGAGTTGGAGGCTGCAGTGAGCCAAGTGTGTACTACTCCACCCCAGCCTGGGCCACAGAGTGAGACTGTGTCTCAACAAAAACAAAAACAAACAAACAAACAAAAACACTACAAAATCTAGGGTGCACCCATAACATTTATTACTTGCATTTGGTACATTTAATATATGTTTGTATCTCAGTTACTAATCCCAGATTTCACATGTAGCTCTATGATTAAATATGAGTTTTTTTTTTGGTTTGGTATGATATGAAATAGGATATAAATTCATTTTTTATGTATGTGATTATTCAACTTTCTCATTATCAATTGTTGAAAAAAAATATTAATTCCTATTCAACTGCAGTGGTAGTCTTTTTGAACTCAGTGACCATGAACGTCAGTGTTAATTTCTAGACTCTCAGTTATGTTTTATGTTCTTTTTGTCTACTGTAATGCCAACACCACACCATCCTGATAAGTGCAGCTTTGTAATAAGCTTTGAAATCAGAAATTGTAATTCTGCAACTTTGTTTTTATTTTATTTTACTTTATTTTATTTGAGACAGAGTCTCACTCCCAGGCTGGAGTGCAGTGGCCGGATCTGCCTCACTGCAAGCTCCGCCTCCCGGGTTCCCATCATTCTCCGGCCTCAGCCTCCAGAATAGCTGGGACTACAGGTGCCCGCCACCACATCCAGCTAATTTTTTGTATTTTTAGTAGAGACGGGGTTTCACCGTGTTAGCCAGGATGATCTCCATCTCCTGACCTTGTGGTCCACCCACCTTGGTCTCCCAGGGTGCCGGGATTACAGCTGTGAGCCACGCGGCCAACTTTGTTATTTTTTAAAATTTATTTTAGTCATCTGATAACTTAGTATTTCCAGATATATTGTAGGACTAGCTTTTCATTTTATCAAAAAGAAAAAAAAAAAAAAAAAACTGCCTGCTGGAATTTGATAGGGATTGCACTGAACATATAAATCGACTCTTCATCTGTGAAAGCTCTTGTGCTGGATTTCAGTTCAGCTGGTCTTGGTTGCTTGTACAACTCTCTGATGAATTTAAAAAATATTTTTGGCCTTTTCTTTCTCTTATCGTAGTTATTGCAGAAGGATATCTTCCCTTCTTGAACTTGCTATATTCTACTCAAAAATGGAAGTTCTTGACCAGCCACTGATGCTCATACCTGTAATCCCAGCACTTTGAGAGGACACTTGAGCCCAAGAGTTTGATACTAGACTAGGTAACATAGGGAAACCCTGTATTCACAAAAAATTTAAAAATTAGCAGGCTTGGTGGTGCATGCCTGTAGTTCCAGTTACTTGGAAAGCTGAGGCAGGAGAGCAAGAGTATCACTTGTGTCCAGGAGTTCAAGACTACAGTGAGGTATGATTGTGCCACTGCACTCCAGCTTGGGTGAGAGATCAAGAGCCTGTCTCAAAAAAAAAAAAAAAAAAAAAAAAGAAAAGAAAGAAAAAAGAAAAGAAAAGAAGAAAAAAATAAATAGAAGTTTTCACTGGCATCTTCTAAATATCTAGTAATACAGGATCAAATCCGTAACTAGCCATCTTTGTTTCTTCCAGTCCCAAACAGGTAAAATGGAAAGCAGTTATACAAATGCTATACTAACTCCTCACAAAGAGAATGTTATTATCATCTGCGTTTTTTGGTGATCATACTGATGCAGAGAGTAGTTGTAAAATAGAATCTCAGAATCATCACTGTATGAAGCAGAAAAACTGGTTTCCTCTCTTGGCAGTCTGACTCCTAGATCTTTTGGAAACAATTATACTATAAAACCTGAAAAAGAAATAAAATACAAGATTGGAGACCAATACTAACATCTATTCTTCTTAATAGAGTAATCAAAAGAAATTAAACAGAGAAAAATAAAAGTGAATATTCATACCGAGCGAAGTCTAGAGTCTTCAATGGAAAATACATGGTTTTTTTTTTAAGTGCCTAAGGAGTATTTTAAAAATTGCTGAATATTTTAATTAAACAATTCATATTTAAATATTACTAGACTCGAGAGAATAACTTATTCAAAAGCTTAAGCATTCAAAAGCTTAAGCATGAGAGAATAACTTATTCAAAAGTGTAAGCAATTGACTGAAAAGGGTGAATGGGAAAATACGGCTATTTCAACCTGGATGACTTACCTGAAATTGATTTTCCATTTTGGAAATTACAGGACAATAATTCCTCCCATCCGTGAGGGGCATGTATGCATGTGTGTGTTTGTGTTAATGAGCTTGTTAACAATAAACTTATACAAACATATTAGCAGCAAGCAGATTTTAAAGGGTATTGGTCTTTTTGCACTTCCCAAGAAAACCTTGGATTCTTTTGACAAGAAAACTTTGGATTCTGTTTACATAAATCTGACATTTAAAAAATAAATCCACAGTGGTCATGATTCCAGTTACAACAAAACTCCTTTTAACAGTTTAGATATCCAATGTAGGATCTATGTGTTGGTTTTCAAAATTTCCCTAACAACTGACATTGCCGAACACAAATTATGGAGACGTTAAAAAAGGAAAAATACTGCAAAACTATGAAACAGAATATGTGTTTATTTGCATGCTAGTAAGTGATAACTCATTTTTCACTTCAACATCAGTATGAAAAATTTGATCTTATAGCCTGGACATAGTGTTTGAGTAGAAGTTAATTTGAGCTGTTTTAGAAATTATCAAGTTTTCCACAAAGATAGCATTGAATTCATTCATTAGCATGCCCTGGTGCTTTTCCGTTTGACATTGGTCAGAGAATTTAAAAAGAACAAGAGTGTTACTGCACATTCAGAAATCAGGTGCACATAGAGTTTAAGGTAAGAACCTTAAAGGGAATCTTGTCCAGTGAAATTAGGCCTACCTTAAAAAGAATTCAGACATGGTATGTTTACTACCAATCATGTTTTCCATACTGGTAATGGAATTTGTGTTTTACCATGGACTGCTGTAATTAAACTTACAGACTGTTTTTGTATTTTAATATTTTTTCTTTGTTTCCTTTTAGGAGTTGTTAAACAATCCGAAATTTCCACTACAATATGCCATTAACTAATCATATTTTCTCAAAGTCATTTGACATAATGATTGATTAAAGGAAATATCTCCAGTGTAATTACACTTGCTCATAACAAAAAAGAATTTGAAACTTCAAGAAAAAAATTATAAAAACTAATAATGGAATATGAACAAATAAATATATGAAATATATAATCAATCCCTAATAAATATGCATGAAATTATAGTCATAGAATTAAAAGAGTAATATAATTTTTCAACTAAAGATACATTCTGAATTATAATAGAAAAAGGTTTATAAAATGTTAAGTTTAATAATATTTGATTTTATTTATTTTTGAGACAGAGTCTTGCTTTGTGGTCAAGGTTGGAGTGCAGTGGTGTCATCTCGGCTCACTGCAACCTCCGCCTCTGGGTTCACTTGATTCTCCTGCCTCAGCCTCCTGAATAGCTGGGATAACAGGTGTGCATCACCACACCTGGCTAATTTTTGTATTTTTAGTAGAGATGGGGTTTCACCATGTTGGCCAGGCTGGCCTCGAACTCCTTACCTGAGGTTATCCACCCACCTTGGCTTCCCAAAGTGCTGGGGCTACAGGTGTGAGCCACCATGCCCAGCCAAGTTTAATTATATTTTATATAAATATGAAAGTGCAAAAATTATTTGACTAATTTTAGAAAGCATATGAAGCAGTGGGAATTTTCATACACTGCTCTTAGGATTATAAATCAGTGCAATTGCTTTGAGTGTGGCATTACTTGAATAAGATGAAGGATCACATCCTCAGACCCAGGATTTGCACTCATATCAGAATACATATATGTTGTGGGAAGTCAGAGACCCTGAACAGAGGGACCGGCTGAAGCTGCAGCATAAGAACATAAATTGTGAAGATTTCATGGACATTTATTAGTTCCCCAAATTAACACTTTTATAATTTCTTACACGTGTCTTTACTGCAATCTTTGAACATAAATTGTGACGATTTCATGGACACTTATCACTTCCCCAATCAATACCCTTGTGGTTTCCTATGCCTGTCTTTACTTTAATCTCTTAATCCTGTCATCATCGTAAGCTGAGGAGGATGAACCTTGCCTCAGGACCCTGTGATGATTGCCTTAACTGCACAAATTGTTTGTAGAGCATGTGTGTTTGAACAATATGAAATCTGGGCACCTTGAAAAAATAACAGGATAACAGCAATGTTCAGGGAACAAGGGAGTAACCTTAAACTGACTGCCAGTGAGCAGGATGGGACAGAGCCATATTTCTCTTCTTTCAAAAGCAAATAGGAGAAATATCGCTGAATTTTTTTTCTCAGCAAGGAACATCCCTGAGAAAGAGAATGCGCCCTGAGAGTAGGTCTATAGACGGCCCCCTTAAGGCCATACTAGTTCAACCATTGTGGAAGACAGTGTGGCGATTCCTCAAGGATCTAGAACTAGAAATACCATTTGACCCAGTCATCCCATCACTGGGTATATACCCAAAGGATTATAAATCGTGCTGCTATAAAGACACATGTACACGTATGTTTATTGCAGCAGTATTCACAATAGTAAAGACTTGGAACCAACCCAAATGTCCATCAGTGATAGACTGGATTAAGAAAATGTGGCACATATACACCATGGAATACTATACAGCCTTAAAAAAAAAAAAGGATGAGTTCATGTCCTTTGTAGTGATATGGATGCAGCTGGAAACCATCATTCTCAGCAAGCTATCGCAAGAACAGAGAACCAAACACTGCATGTTCTCACTCTTAGGTGGGAATTAAACAATGAGATCACTTGGACACAGGAAGGGGAACGTCACACACTGGGGCCTGTTGTGGGGTAGGGGGATGGGGGAGGGATAGCATTAGGAGATATACCTAATGTAAATGACAAGTTAATGGGTGCAGCACACCAACATGGCACATATATACATATGTAACAAACCTGCACATTGTGCACATGTACCCTAGAACATAAAGCATATTAAAAAAATAAATAAATAAAATGTGAAAAAAAACTCATAGTTCACTGTAATTGTCATTCCAGTTCTGCATTGTGCACCATTATAGTTACATGTTTACTACATACCCTGTTTTACTTATCATTGATTAAAATCCACATCCATGATGATGGACCCTGTTAATCCTGAACTTTGCATACTCCCTGACTATATGCTACAAACCACTGAAAGAAATCGTGTCGTTTTATTAAAATCAAAAATACAGATTAACTAGAAAAAAAAAAAGAAAATGAATAAATTTGATTTACATGGATAGCAATATATACAGCTATAGTAGTAATTATTAACACAAAAAACATTCAATATAATCACATTTATATGAAATTTGCAAGAATATTTTTATAGTTTTGCAAATAAATTCTGATAATTGCTTGTAAGAAATTTTAAATTCTGATAATCGCTTATAAAAGAAATTATAAATTCTGATAATCGCTTACAAAAGAAATTATAAATTCTGATAATCGCTTATAAAAGAAATTATAAATTCTGATAATTGCTTACAAAAGAAATTATAAATTCTGATAACTGCTTACAAATTATAAATTCTGATAACTGCTTACAAAAGAAATTATAAATTCTGATAATTGCTTATAAAAGAAATTATAAATTCTGATAATTGGTTATACAAGAAATTATAATTTCTGATAATTGCTTATAAAACAAATTACAAATTCTTATAATTGCTTATAAAAAATTCTGAATTCTTACACCTCCTTATAAAAGAAATTTTAGATTCTTATAACTCTTTATAAAAGAAATTATAACTTTTTATAAAACAAATTATAAATTATTTTAAGTTCTTATAATTCTTATAATTTGAAATAAATTCTTATTATTTATTACATTGGTGGCAAAACTAAAGTGAAAGATATAAGTGATTATCGTAACTGGGATACTTGGGAGGGAGGAAACAACAAGGAAATTATATCAACAAGAAAGCATATATGGGGAATGTCAGATTGCTGACAAATTCTATTTTTTGACGAAGGTGTGGAATATGAGTGTTAATGCTACATTCTTTTTTCCTCTTACTGTACATTTAGATTTTATTGCTTTCCCTACATATGTTAGGTTCCAGAATAATGAAAATATTTTAAAATCAGAAATATTAAATAAATTAATGAATGTAAAATTAGGCTGAAACTAATATATTCCTGCATGTACCATTGTAATTAGAGTTTTGCTGAATAAAGAAGAATACAGCTTTATAGTAGTAAGAAATATGGCTAAAATTTTATACTTTTTAAAAATTAATTTCAAAAAGAAAAATATAAGCAGTAAGTGTACATTCACATTCTTAATGCTAATCTTAATTTGAAACATCAGATTTTAAACAACTATATTGCAATAGACTTTTTTCTTGTTTCCAATTTAATTTTTCATGATACACATTTCAGATTGGCAACAATTAGGGAATTTTTCATAAAGTACAAATATTAAAGTATGTAGCACTATAGATATTAAGTATATAGGACAATTTTTGCTACATTTATCCCTAAATGAAATAATTATACTCATATTGTTACCATTCAAAGATCACAATACTATGCATGTGCATGGCATATGTGTTGGGGAAAATATTTTGTTCCTATAAATTGTTTGACTCTGTATTAGAGAAGAAAACCTAGAAAGGTAATTGTTAAGCTATAAAACATATCTAGTGTAATCTTTGAATGTGCTTGTGTATCTGTAGTGTTACTTTGACTGCTATAATCAAATAGCCCAGATTTAGTGACAGTAGCTGAGATTGTAAATAAGCAGTTGAGAGAATTTTGCCTACTAATGATACTATTAAAAGATAAAATACAGTTTATATGCTCTATAGTTGTATAGACGATTTGTGTAAGTTCATGTGAAAGTGCAGTGATAATTAAACAGCCCAAAGGAGAAGAATCTTTGTTGTAGGGCAGTTTTGTCATGATTTTCAGTATGTGGTAAATGAAAAGAAACAGCCAGTAAATCAGTGGAAATTCATTTTTTTTAACTTATTCGTAATGAAATACTGTCTGAGGATGTTTGTCTGTGCCTCATGCTGAGAATAATGTAAGAAACAAGTTCACGAGTCCATCACCCTAGAATATAGCAGTTAGAAAACATGATTGAAGTCATATTTATAGAAGAGTATGGCCCCTTTTTGCTGACATTATCATCATCATCAATCATCATCTACATCTATCTCATTAAATGATTTATTTTTGAAATGTTTCCATAAGTAATTTGGATAACGTCTAATAAATTTTAAAAATATTATCATTGTGGGAAAGTTACATTAGTAAACAGAAAATTTCAAGTTGAGCCAAATACATTTAGATTTAGAAATTAAGTATAGTTTAGTTTAAAATACATTGCTTAAGCAAATCATTATAGATAAACTAATCTTAGGAACACTATAAGAAAGATTTAGTTGTGGTGTTAATAAAATTCCTTAATTAGAAAGATAAATAAGCCATTTCATGATCAAGCTCTTATTTCTAAAGTGAAGATTTTATTTTATTTATTTTTTAACCTTTCCACATTTTATTGACAAAGGATTAATAGTATAAATTATGTTTATATTGCAAAGTTTATTTATGGAAATTTGATACGTGTACTTCTACTCCTTTTTACATCTTACATGAATATTTAAATAATTGATATATAACACTCCCTGATGCCAGGTAAATCAAATACTAATCTCAGTTCAGAAACTCACATGTACAACAAATTTAACTTCCTAGATATTTAAAAAACTCAGCTTAATTTCCCTAGGGGCTCCATAAACCTGATGGCAGAAATTAAATCTCAGGCAACTCTGGGTTCTCCCACAAGCACACTTTGCTTCAGAGTTGTGCTGAAGTTTTGAAGAGGTTGGGAGGAGGCAAGGAGATGTGCAGTCCTTGGTGCATCTATCCCCTGGCATTCTCCCATCCTGCCCCCAGTTGTCAGCCCACATAGGTTGCTGGCACATCTAAAGTGAGAATTTTAGGACTAAATAAATCAAATAGAAGTAAGCCCTCATATCTTCTATATCTCACCTGATAATAAAGAAGTTTGAAGGCACAGAGCTCTACTTCTGCTAATAAAAAAAAGAGTAAAATTTAATTTGTAAAATAGAATGATGTATCTAGGGTTGAGGTGCTATAACTTATTTATTGGAATGGCATTTTGAAATCCAGCACAGCTAATTGAATTTCCCTGTAGGGAGAGTTTGTGGTGAAGACTCATCAACAGACAAGCTACTCACATCACATCAATTTCCAGGTTCTTCCAACTTGTGGGAGGATGTGTAGACCAAGTTTTTATTCTATTTTGTGACCAATGTCTTGGGAAAAGAAGAAAATTGTTACCATTTTCATATCAAGCACACAAAAAACAAACAAACAAAACCAACCAACCAAAGAACCCCATTTTTAAAAAAAACTTGGTTATGAGTACTTTGTTCTGTTTCTCCATAGATAATGATTTATAGAAGGAGAACAAAAGATTATTTCTGCTACTAAAATGGTAAGAGCAAAAAATAAATAGTCAGTATTGAGAATCCAATAAACAAAGAGTTAACAACCAGTTAGACATAGGAGAAGAGAGAATTAGTGAACTGGAAGACAACTACAAAGAATGAAGCCTAAAGAGACCACAAGACAGAGAATGCAAAACTAAGAGAATAAGAGGCATTGATGCTAGAATCAGAGGATCTAACATACTTTTGGATTTCTGGAAGATTAAAAGGGAGAAAATAGGGTAGAAGCAATGTTGTGGAGATTTTCTCAAAAGTGATAAAATGTATTAATCCATATATTTTTAGTAACCATCGAAGTTCAGACAAGATAACTAAAAACAAATTAACATAAAATGACACAAGACATCAAAGACCAATAGAAAATCTGAAAAGTACCCAGAGAAAAAGATAGATTATTTTAAAAGGAACAACTTTCTAAATGAAAACTAATTTTCAACAGAAAAATGGAAGGTAGAATTCAATGGAATCCTGTCTTCAGTGTGTTTCAAAAGAATAGAGGACCTGCATAAACAGAAATCTAAATGATATTTTTCAGCTAAAATAAAAAACATTGAAAATACAAGGTTAAACTTGCAAGAAGGAATAAAAATTAACAGATATGATAAATATGTGCATAATTCTTAATGAATGTTGACTGAATAAAATAATGTCTTGTTGAGTTAAATATGTAATTGATAAGATATATGCAAATAGCAACAAAGAGACTGGAGGTAAAGGTGACAGGAACAAATTTAGTTAAATTATTGTTTGCACTTTTCTATGTCTATGAGGAGAATTTGAACACCACATTTAATGACCCTGTAATAGGAATTGCTTCAAATGATATGTGAAATAATACTCATAGTAGAGTTACTCATAATAGCTCAAAAATACACTGCCCAAAATATATACTAACTAAGGATGATTGAATGATATAAATGATTACAGTAAATCCATACAGTGGAACAATATAGAGAGGTGAAAAGAAATGAATCACATGTACATGCAACTATGTAACTAAATTTCAGAAACATGATGTCCAGTGCAAGAAGCCATGAACAAGAAGAACACACAGGACTGCACCTATACACAGTTCAAAGCAGGACAGACCAAGCTGTGGAGTTTAGGGTTGCAAACCTAGTTGGTAAAGCATAAAGAAATTCAAGGAAATGATCAGCATAGATTACGAATATTGCTTGTCTCAGGAGATGTGAATAAAGGTTTAGGCGCTTGGAAAGCGGCCTGGAAGTGGACCTAGTCTGTTTGCAGTGTTCCATGTCTTACCCTGCATAATGGTTACATGACTGTTTATGATACATTGCTCTTTCCTATTTTTGCTTTGGCCCATTTCAAAGTGTGTTATATAATTTTATTTTAAAAATTACAAATTAGGATAAATGTCACATAAAAATTATTAATTGCTCTGCTCATTTTATACTTAGGGGAAAAATCCACCATTTACGTACATTCTTATACAAATCAAGAGAGCTAAAGTGAATTCTTATTTTAGTTGCGAAATGGAGAAATTTGAGATGCTATTACCTACAGCCCCCAGATCTTTCCCAACATTTCCTTCTAGTTTTAGATATTTACCTCATATTACAAAAACTTTGACATTTCCAACCTATTTTTCCTTGGGCTCCTGAATTTCTGACACAACAAGGGTGCACATATTTCTCACACTCTTGTTTTATCAGAGTGTCTATATCATTTAGCTTTTTCTGCAAAAGAAACTTCTCCAAAACCACATTAGATATTTATATCTCATACATGCTTTTGGATTCTGTTTTCTCAAGCTGGGGTTTTGTGGATGGCGCTGGTGATTTGAGAGGTTTCAAGCTTTGCCTCTTGGATCTAGTTAAAGTTTGGCTGATTTAAGACTGGGTCAGGCAGGGGCAATGTGACTCCATGAGTTACTCATTTTCATTCTGGAAACAGTATGTTAGTGTGGACATGTTCTCATGATAAATGAAAAGAGCAAGAAAGCCTAATATGGAACCATTTCAAATTTCGATGTAAAGCGTAGTAATTTTCTGTTCATCAAAGCAAATTACATGATCAAACTCAGAGTTCTAGTGCAAGGTTTTCACTATACCTGTGGTGGGAGGATACTGCAAAATTATGTGACAAAGGTCTGGTACTCAGGAATATTTACAAGCTTTCAAGTAGCGTTACCAAAAGCCTAAGGATGAGAGACATGTTTCGTGAGTATTATTCATTGGCTGAAAATCCGGCATGGGAAAAATAGGACTAATTCCACCAGGATGAGTTCCTGGAAACTCATTTTCCATTTCATAAGTTATTAGAAAACAATTCCTTTCATCCTTGAAGGGTGAAAGTGTGTGTGTGTCTATGTGTGTGTGTTTATGAGTTTGTTAATACTGATGCCATACAAAAGTATTGGTTTACAGCAACCAAAGTATAAGGAGTATTGGCTTTCCTGTGGTTCCCAATAAAATATTGGGTGATTTTGATAAAAAGTTTAGATTCTGTGTATTTAAATCTGGCATTAAAAAATAAATCCATAGTGATTATGATCCTACATGTGATCAGGCTCTTTTAACAATCTAAATACTTGCTGTGTCATCTATGTACTGGGTATTAAAATTTCCCTAACAACTGAAGGGCTGAACACAAATTATGGAAATGTGAAACAAGGAAAAAAATTGCAAAGCAATGAAAGAAGATATGTCTTTATTTGAATGCTAGCAAATGAGAATCCAGCTTTCCCTTCAACATCAGTCAGAAAAATTTCAGCCTATAGCAAGAACAGAGACTGTATGAATAATAATTAATTTGAGCTGTTTTGGGACTGACAATATTTTCCATAAAGGCAGCATTGAACTCATTCATTAGTTTAAGCTGGTGCTTTCCTGTTGACATTGTTCACAGAATTTAAAAGCATAAAGGATGTCATTGAACATTCAGGAATCAAGTGCATATTTAATCTAAAATCTGAATATTAGAGGAGTCACAACCAGTGACATTAGGCCTGAACTTTTTACTTGCTTTTTTGTTTAGACATGATGAGTTTTCTACCCATTGTTTTTTCCATTCTAGTAGTGGTTGCATTTGTTCTTGGAAATTTTGCCAATGGCTTTATAGCACTGATAAATTTCATTGCCTGGGTCAAGAGACAAAAGATCTCCTCAGCTGATCAAATTATTGCTGCTCTGGCAGTCTCCAGAGTCGGTTTGCTCTGGGTAATAGTCTTACACTGGTATGCAACTGTGTTGAATCCAAATTCATCTAGTTTAAAAGTAAGAATTTTTCTTTCTAATGCCTGGGCAGTAACCAACCATTTCAGCATCTGGCTTGCTACTAGTCTCAGCATATTTTATTTGCTCAAGATCGTCAATTTCTCCAGACTTATTTTTCATCACTTAAAAAGGAAGGTTAAGAGTGTAGTTCTGGTGATTGTGTCGGGGGCTTCGTTATTTTTGGTTTGTGATCTTGTGGTGGAAAACGTGTATATAAATGTGTGGACAAATGAATATGAAAGAAACATAACGTGGAAGATCAAATTGAGGAATGCAACGTACCTTTCTAACTTGATTGTAGTCACGCTAGCAAACTTGATACCATTCACTCTGACCCTGATATCTTTTCTGCTGTTAATCTGCTCTCTGTGTAAACATCTGAAGAAGATGAAGCTCTATGGCAAAGGATCGCAAGATCCTAGCACCAAGATCCACGTAAAAGCTCTGCAAACTGTGACCTCTTTCCTCATACTATTTGCCGTTTACTTTCTATGTCTAGTCGTATCATTTTGGAATTATAAGAAGCAACAGAAAGAACTTGTCTTAATCCTTTGCCAAGCTGTTGGAATCATATATCCATCGTTCCACTCATTCATTCTGATTTGGGGGAACAAGAAGCTAAAGCAGAACTTTCTTTCAATTTTGTGGCAGGTGACTTGCTGGGCCAAAGGACAGAACCTGTCAACTCCATAGATTCACCAGAGGTTTATTGTGTGTTTTCTAGCAGAAAACAAATTGATGGTGTCTGGAACATTTTATATTTCCTACAAGTTTTTGCATAGTCTATGTATTTGAGTGATTTACAAAAGTAGAATTAGAAAATTCTTTTACCTAAGTTTATTATATAAAAGTATATATATATATGCATGTGTATGTCTGAACGTATATGAAAACTTAACATTTACCATAACATACCTTTAATCAATTTTTCATATAAACTTTTATACAAAAGTAGGATAAGAAATTTGTCAGAATTATGAACCCATGTGTGTTTCACACGTATATTTTATTGTATGATATTTCATTTGAGGAATTTATGATCTCTATTTATAATTAAGAACTGACACCTTATATCAGAAAATTATTGCTGTTGTTCATTGTAATTTGTATTATGTATATGTACCGTAGTGTATGTAATTGTTTAAGTATCATTATTTGAGCCTGTAATTTTTTTGGATGGTAAGGAAATTTAATTCTAAATCAATGATGAGAATGTGTCTTTGGGGTAGGTTTTTTTTTTTTTTTTTTTTTTTTTTTTTTTTTTTTTTTTTTTTTTTTGAGATGGAGTCTTGCCCTGTTGTCCAGGCTGGAATGCAGTGGCACAATCTTGGCTCACTGCAATGTTCACCTCCTGGGTTCAAGTGATTCTCATGCCTCAACCTCCTGAGTGACTGGGACTCCAGGCATGTGCCACCATGCATGGCTAATTTTTTTTTTTTAATAGTAGAGATGGGGTTTCATCATGTTGGCCAGGCTGGTCTCGAACTCTTGACCTCAAGTGATCCACTGCCTCAGCCTCCCAAAGTGCTAGGATCATAGGCGTTCATGATGAATTCTTATTTTATGTTTAGTATAAAGCAAATACAATTATTGTTAGATAACAACGCACAAAATAAAATTCAAGGGTGAAATATATATCTAGTGTACATTTTTTTATGTATATCAAAAGCAATACTGAGGAATATTAGATTTAATATAGTATGTTAATAGCTTACAAAAAATCATTTCTATAAAAAAGATGAAGAAACATGATCATGAGCTCTTTTCAGTGCTGTTATAAGTTTCCATATGCAATTAGAAAAGTCATCTCTTCCAGTTTTTGAATTAAACAAAAGCTTTTTTGAAGTTGAGATCTGATGTTATATATTTTAGTTTTTTGTCTAAGCCACCTCTGAGCTCCTGAATTGCCAATTCCCTCCTTTATCTGCCATCCTTAAAATCCCTCAAAAAGCTCAAATTTTCCTTACTTTAAAAAGAAGCTCAATCTAAAGAGGGTATAGAAACGACGGCATCTATGAAATCTATATATTGATGATAGGAAATGCCTTAAAGATACGTTTTATTATAATCTTGGTGTAAATGATGAAATGAGAGAAAGTGTGTTGACATATTCACTAATAGCAAGTTCTATTATAAGAAGAAAATGTATAACCTAGTTCAACAGCTAAATTCTGTGTGACTATTAATTTCTGGTGTTATGCAATTTTAACAAAATTATCTAAATCTTAAGATAAATCATCTCCACATCTGATTTGTTTGTTTATCATATATCTTCCCTGGTACAATGTAAGTACCATAAAAGTGGAGATCATATAGATCTTGCTTACTGTAGACATAAAGACAGCACACAGAACAGTTATTCAAAAATGATACTTTGATGAACAAATTTAATTGGCGAATGAACGAATACATAAAGTATATTGGGGTCGTGAACCAATGAAAATGTAACACATCACAAAATCTACAGTTGCATGAATATTTCTGTTCTGGTTTCAGATTGAAGTTACAGGATTATCCAAGAAGAAGAATTTCTCAGAGCAAAAGTTAGGCTATTCCCCAATTCTAGGGGAAATATCGCGATAATATAGCATTGATGCAGCTATATTGGATGTGTGACACAAAGACAAAGTGGAAAATAAAATCAGATGGAATTTATTACAATGCTTTTTACTTAGCATATAAAAGAGTTTTGCATATGTGCACATATCTTTTCTATTGCAAACTATATATTTGTATTGTGGTATTTCTAGCTGGTTATTACATAAACAAAAATGACATTTCATTTAAAAAATTTAATTATCAACTATCTTACTAAAATATACTTTTAGATAGTATTTTTAATATCCTTTATAAATGATCACTTTAATCACCATATTATAAACTCATAGAAAAATGAATGAATAATAATTATAACACTGAATGAATATCTTAGTCTCGGGGTCTAGAACTAGAGCAAATGTCTGATATTAAAGTGCTGACATTTATTTGGAAGGAGGTCCATGGCAGCAAAAGCCGGGTCATATGGAAATTGAGGCAAGAGAAGATGTGAAACTATGTGTTGTGATGTGTGATATGACTCTGCTGACGACCACTTCACAGTGAGGTGAGAGAGAGAGCATGGCGGTCATCAGATGCGTGCACTTGGCTCCCAGGACTTTTTCAGAAGGGCTGTAAGAGGAAAACACAGCCAGCATTAGTCCATGGAAGCAACAGAGGAGGGAGAACATATCTGCTCAGCTGTCTTCTGTCTTCTATTTCCCACTGGCCAGGGTTTCCCTGAGGCAGAATTACCATCTCTGTTGTTCTGCTTTCCATCATCCAGTCCCTTGGTGGGGGTAATGAAAGTCAGACCTCATGCCCACAATGTGGTGATCCATTCAAGTCTCAAATGGAAGGGTGACGTGGGTCAGGCAAGCTGCTGACCAGGGGAATGGGAGACAGTCAAGTGAATCTGAGGAAGCACATGTTTGTGCCCGATGCAGTCCACTCCTTGTGCCACTCAGATGTGCTCATGCCCTCCAATCATGGCTGACTTTATGAGCATATAATTTCCACTGTTGCACAGGGTCTTGTGCTTAGAGATGCCCATGCTTAGAAGCGCTTTATACTTGGGTTAATTTTCTGCACCTGCTGTTTTGTTTTTGAGACAGAGGGCAGTCCTCTGTTGAAGAGGGAATGGTTTTGCACTAATTTCCTAGGGGTTCGCTCTCCCCTCTCCTGTGAGCTTGTGAGAAGCATGCACAAAGTCCTATAATGCCCACTATGCATGCATGCCTCTAGCAGGTCTGAATTCTGCTGGATTGTCTGTCACAATGAGCACAGCAGCTTGGACTAAAGCCTATGTTTGCTAGAGTCATTTTTTGTTCTAGTTCTACTTAAGACCAGTAGCCTTTGGAAACTTCATTAGTGAATCAGAGCAATATCCTCAAATGTGGAATATGTTGGCTCCCAAATCCCAGGAGGCCCAACAAATATTGTGTCTCATTTTTAGTGACAGGAAATAGATGCATACAGAGCAACATGCTGTTTACTTTAAAAAGGGTATTTCAGCACGTGAACTAGGAGCACTGGACCCCTAAAATCATCATCTATGTTATAGGTCACTGAATCTTCTTGTTCATCTTTCTTCTTCTGGTATTTTACTTCTGTTCAATGTTATGGTATTTTACTATATTTGAGAAACTCACCATCTCCTGCTTTTGGGTTACAATTAATGCAATATTATTAATATATTGAGTTAGCATGATGTTTTGCAAAATGCCAATTAAACTGAAAACAGAAGTGACATAGCCCTGACATAAAATGGTGAAGCAGTGCTTTCGTTCTTACCACACCAAAGCAAATCATTTTGATTTTCTCTCCCAATGGATGTAGATTAAAAAGCATTCACCAAATCAAAAGCCTCATACAAAGAGCCAGAAACCATGTTTTCTCAGTGAAGGTACCACATCCTAGAGAGTATCTTCAAGTGCGATTTATGTTTATGCTGATGTGCATTCATCCTATAATCCATCTGGTTTTGGCAGAGGCCAGATAGGTTAACTGAATAGGGATCAAAAATGGACAACCACCTCCTGGAATTTAGAGTTTTTTGTCATGTCGGTGACCAATTCTATTCCTTAGACTCTGCGGTTATTATGTTTTACTCATTTTCTTGACAGAAGAGGAGAATTTCAGAGAACTCTTTTTGGTTCTACTTACAATAATGTCCCCTTAATATACAGGTCTGGAAGCAATGTGAGAGTTCTGCTAGCTGTTGAAACTGTTAATTTCAATTTAACATTCTGGAAGAGATAATAAATATAAACCCATTAGATCCACCTTAGGTTGAACATGAGCCAAAGCTTTATGCAGCATCTGACTTTCAAAAACTCCTACTCCAGGACTGGTGAGGTGGCTCACACCTGTAATCCAAACAATCCGGGAGGCTGAGGTGGGAGGAGCACTTGAGACCAGGACTTCCAGATCAGCCTGGGCAAGATAGCAAGTCCCTGTTTGTTAAAGAAAATAAACTGATTGTGATACTGTGTGCCTGTAGTTCCAACTACCTAGGAAGTTCTGGCAGGGGGATCAGTTTAGCCCAGGAATTTGAGTCTGCAGTAAGCTATGATTGTGCCATTACACTCCAGCCTGGGCTGCACTCTAGCCTGGGCAAACAAACAAGACTTTGTCTCTAAAAACAAACAAACAAACAAATGACCAAAAACAAAGCCTCCCATTCCATTCTGTGAAACACGGTGTCTTTTTTAGTACTCAAATATTATTAATGTTATTTCAGACCCCATGTTTAAAATTCTGAGAGTATGAATATATGTCCTTTCCTCTGGGTACTGTTATGGCTACAGGTGAGATGACTACAGGTGCTTGAGAAAGGGTCAAGTGAATATTTCCTGAATATTTTTGTGGTGAATCTTCAGTGTCATTTACTGAGGGCATGTAAGTTTTCCTTCAATCATTGAACTCTGCTTCTCTGAATTGGCTCAGTCCTGAGAACTGGCTGAGGGTTTTTGATTTTCAACGTCAAAGGCTGACCCCAAGAGTCAACTTTTTCAACTTTGTCCCCTCTTGGTTTAAAATTATTTAGCAAACTATGAAGCCTTTTCAACTATTGGCCTGTCAACTAATTTAAATGAGGCTGTTACTGTCGCCACTCCATTAAATCTGACATTTGCAAGATCACCAGTAAGTCTGTGTTGCCAGTGGTTAGTTCTCATGTTACATGCTCTATGAGCAGCACTGAATATAGTTTATTTGCATTTCAGGATACTGCCCTCTCCTGATTTTATCCTTGTTCACTGACACAACTTCTCAGTCTCTTTTGCTAGTTCTTCGTCTTGTCTGTAAACTGAAAATATCAGATTGTCCAAGGTCTCAATTCTTCAATCTCTAATAAACTATGTCTGCTTTTTTTGTGTGTGTGATCTCATGCAGTTTCCTTATAGATAATTAAGCCAAAAGGTTTAATAGAGAGGAATAAGGCTGTTTATTCATATGTATTATTTACTTATATACATATAGTTACATATATCAAATTATATAACCCTTTTTTTCGAACATTAAAGTCACATTTAAAAGTAACAATACTAAAAATCTATGGAGAAGGTGGGAGCATCAATAATGTTTTTACTTGAATTTCTACTAAATCAGAGTGATAGTGAGCAGATAGCTAATTAAGTTTTATTTAAAATAGCAATGGAGATATTGATAGATTGATAAGTAGGGGATTATCATTATAGAAAAAAATGATCTAAGTAAAGAAATATGAGAAATATGAAGATTGATTAACCCATTTTGACTTCTTGCATTTGGTACAGTTAATGTCTCAGCAGCTCAGTATTCTGTTTTTATATTTTTCTCTATGATCAATTAATTATGAGTTAATTTTTGTGTATGGTTTGAAATAATGGTCTACACTCATGTTTTATTGTTCTGTTTTTATTCCCACTTTTTAGGTAAGTTCATCTAGTCATAACCTTAGTTACTTTCTGTATGCTATTGATGCCAATATTTAATCCTTCAGCTCAGACATCAACCTTGGTCTCTAGAATCTGATCTCTAAGAGGTCATTTGACATCTTCATTTGGATGTCTAACAAGAACTTGAACTAACATGTCCAAATCAAAATAGTGATCTTCCTCTAGTCTCCAAAGTCGTTTCTTCTATAGCCTTTCCCTCTTCTGTTAACGACCACTTCAGTCTTTCAGATGCTTAGACCCAAAACACGGAGTTAACATTTTCTCTCTTTCAGAACTCATCTCTAAGGCATCAGCAAATTTTGTCATCACTTTTGCCATACTCGTCTAAACTGCTGCCATACGTAGCCAAGATAATTGCCATCAACTCCTAATTATTCTTTCTAGTACTGCACATCCTTTTCTCTTGATGTATTTTCAAGGTAGCAGCCAAAGAGAGCCTGTGAAGATGCAAATTTGATCATGCCATTCTTCAGCTCTAGATTTTTCAGTGGCTTCTCATCTCATTAGAGTAAGGTCAAAATCCTTACAAAGTCCTGTAATCATTTGAGTGATTCAATTTTGTCTGCCTGTCTGTCCTAAAATGCCTGGCTTATCCCATGCTAGCAACACTGGACTCTGTGTAATTTCTTGAATATACCAAGAATTGCCTCAGGGACTTCATATTTGTGTACCTTCTTCTTGGAATGCTCTTTCTCAGAAATCAACACTAAACACTACCACTCATCAAACATCACTGAATCATTGAGGCCTCCTTGATTTGATTTTTGTATGTGGTGATAAATAAGCATCTAGTTTCATTTTTCTGCATATGGATATCCAATTTTCCCAGCACCGTTTAGTGAAGAGACTGTCCTTTCCCCAGTGTATGCTCTTGGCACCTTTGTCAAAAATGAGTTCTCTATAGGTGTGGATTTGTTTCCACATTCTCTATTCTGTTTCACTGCTCTATGTGTCTGTTTTTATGCCAGTACCATGCTGTTTTAGTTACTATAGCTCTGTAGTATACTTTGAAGTCAGGTAATGTGATTCCATTAGTTTTGTTCTTTTTGCTCAGGATAACTTTGGCTATTCTGAGACATTCATATATTTTTAGAAGCCATTCAACTTCAGATGAGATAACTAAAACCAATTAAGATACAAATGCCACAAGATATCAAAGACCAATCGAAAATCTGAAAACTAGGTAGAAGAAAAAGATTATGTAAAAAGAAACAATTGTCTAAATGGTAATCTTATTTTCAACAGACAAAATTGAAGCTAGAATTCAATGTAATCATGTCTTCAGTGTGTTTCAAAACCATAGCAGACTTTAATAAATAGAAATTCAAGAGAATATTTTTTAGATAAAAGGAAAATTATTAAAAATATAAAGCTGAACATGCATGAAAGAATAATAAATAATGCAAGTGGTAAATATGTGCATAAGTCTAAATAAATTTTGAGTTTATAAAATAAGGGCATCTCTTTGGGTTCAGTTTTAGATTAATAAGATATATAGAAATAGCTATACATCGTCTGTAAGTAAAGGTATAAAAAAGAAAATTTAGTTAATTTAAATTTGGAATTTTCTATGTCTGTGAAGAGAATTTGAAAGCCATATTTGATGACCCTGTAATTCTCTTTCTATGTGTATATTCAAAGGAAATGAATCAAATGATATATTAAAGAATGGTCATACTAGAATTATTCATAACTGTTCAAAAAAGAAACCCCCAAATATGTATCAACTAAAGATGAATGAATCATTACGACACATTCGTACAATGGAATAATATAGAGAAGTGTAAAGAAATGAATCACATAAAGATGCAACTTTGTGACTAAATTTCAGAAACATAAAGATGAGTCCAAGAAGCCATGAGTAGGAACATACAGGACTACACCTATATATGGTTGAAAGCAGGCAAAACCCTGTCACAGAGTTTAGGATTACTTACCTAGTTGTTAATGCATAAAGAAAATCAAGGCTGGGCGTGGTGGCTCACGCCTGTAATCCTAGCACTTTGGGAGACTGAGGCAGGTGGATCACCTGAGGTCAGGAGTTCAAGACCAGCCCGGCCAACATGGCAAAACCCTGTCTCTACTAAAAATGCAAAAAGTTATCTGGGTTTGGTGGCATGCACCTGTAGTCCTAGCTATTCAGGAGGCTGAGGGAGGAGAATCACTTGAACCTGGGAGGTGGAGGTTACAGTGAGCCGAGATCATGCCACTGCACTCCAGTCTGGGTGACAGAGCGAGACTCCATCTCAAAAAAAAAAAACGAAAATCAAGGAAATAATCATCCTAAATTATGGCTATTGCTACTGCTTTCCTCAGGGTATGTGAAGAAAGGTATAGGGGCTTGGAGAGTGGCACAGAGGTGGACCTAAGCTATTTGCAATGTGACATGTTTTGCCCTGCATGATGGTTGCAGGAGTATTTATGATACATTGCTGTGTTTACCATTTTTGTTTTCACCCATTTCTAAGTGTGCATTATAATTGTATTTAAAAATTATTAACTGGAGAAATGTTCCATAAAGAATATTAATTATTCTGCTCATTATATACCTTGCAAAAAATTCACCATTTATATACATTTTTATACAACTCTTGGAGAGCTGAAGTAGAAACTTTTAGCTGCAACATGTGGAAATTTGAGATGATGCTACCTGCAGCACACAAATCTTTCCAAACATTTTTTATTACCTTTAGTCATCTACCTCACATGCCAAAACTTTGCCACTCCCCATCTATTTTTCTTTTGGTTCCTGAATTCCTGACAAAACATGGGTGAATATATTTCCCCACACTCTTGGTGTAGGATAGTACCTACACCAAGTACTTATATCAGTTATACACTATAGTATCTATATCAGTTAGGTTTTTCTACTAGAGAAACCCCTCCAAAACTACGTTAGATCTTTTTATCTCATATGTCTTTGGATTCAGGTTTTCTAAGCTGGGTTTGGTGGATAGCTCTGGTGACTTGAGATGGGCCAAGTTCTGCATCTTGGAGCCAGTTAGAGTTTGGCCAATTTAGGCTGGATCAGGCAGAGGCAAACTGACTCCACTAGTTTTCATTCTCATTCTGGGAACAGTGTACTAGCCAGGTGATAATCTCATGATCAATGGAAGAGAGCAAGAAACTCCGAAGTGGAAGCCATCTCAAACCTCTGTGTGAAGTCTACCAATTTTCTCTTCATCAAATAAAGTTGTATGAGTGAGCTCCGAGTCCAGGGGACAGGTAATCACCCTGCTTATAGTGGGAGGATACTGCAAAATTATGCATCAAAGGGTGTGGTACTCAGGAATATTTACAAAATTGTTGAACATTTTAATTAAATAATAAATACTTAAACATTAAATATTAAAAAGACTTGAGAGTAAGTGTACCAAATGCTTAAGCATGAGAGATATGTTTGATGTTTGATACTTTTTTTTTTTTTCCTCAGTGGGAAAATAAGACTAATTTCACGTGGATGGCCTCCAGGAAACTTACTTCCCATTTTGGAAAGTATAAGAAAATAATTCCTTCCATCACTTTGGAGTGTGACAGTCTCTCTCTCTCTCTGTGTGTGTGTATGTGTGTGTGTGTGTGTGTATGTGTGTATTTATTTACGAGCATGGTAACTATAAATTCGTACAAAAGTATTGGTTAGCAGCAACCAGATTTTAAGGTGTATTGGTCTTCTTGTGGCTCCCAAGAAAACCTTGGATGATTTTGATTTAAAAGTTTGGACTCATTCTGTTTAAATATAGCACAAATAGTAAATCCATTATGGTGGTGATCCTAGTTATGACTAAGTTCTTTTAAAGAACTTAGACATTTACTGTATGAACTATTGACTCGAGGGTAAAATTTTCCTATCCAACAACTGACGTTGTTGAACACAAATTATGTATAAGTTAAACAAGGAAAATATTGCAAAACATTGAAAGAGAATATGTCTTTATTTGCATGCTGGTAAATGAAAATTTAGGTTTCACTACCACTTCATTATGAATAATTCAAGCCCATCACAAGAACGGACATTGAATGAATGAGTTAATTTGAGCTGTTTTGAAAATAAGAATGTTTTCCATAAAGATGACATCAAACTCATCCATTAGCATAGGCGGGTACTTTCTTGTTTGACACTGGTCACAGTATTTAAAAGTAAAAAGAATGTTACTGCACATTCAGAAATCAGGTGCACATAAAATTTAACATCAGGGTATTAAAGAAATCACAGCCAGTGATATTAGGCTTGCATTTTCTTTCTTTCTTTCTTTCTTTCTTTTTTTTTTTTGTTCAGATATGATACCTTTTCTACACATTTTTTTTTCAGTTCTAATATTGGTTTTATTTGTTCTTGGAAATTTTACCAATGGCTTCATAGCACTGGTCAATTTCATTGACTGGGTGAAAAGAAAAAAGATCTCCTTGGCTGACCAAATTCTCACTGCTCTGGCAGTCTCCAGAGTTGGTTTGCTCTGGGCGTTATTATTAAATTGGTATTTAACTGAGTTGGATCCAGCTTTTTATAGTGTAGAGTTAAGAATTACTTTTTGTAATGCCTGGGTTGTAACCAACCATTTCAGCATGTGGCTTGCTGCTAGCCTCAGCATATTTTATTTGCTCAAGATTGCCAATTTCTCCAACCTTATTTTTCTTCATTTAAAGAGGAGAGTTAGGAGTATCATTCTGGTAATATTGTTGGGGGCTTTGTTATTTTTGGTTTGTCATCTTCTTGTGGTAAACATGGATGAGATTATGTGGACAGAAGAATATGAAGGAAACATGACCGGGAAGATGAAATTGAGGAACGCAGCACACCTTTCATATATGACTGTAACTACCCTGTGGAGCTTCATACCCTTTACGCTGTCCCTGATATCTTTTCTGATGCTAATCTTTTCTCTGTGTAAACATCTCAAGAAGATGCAGCTCCATGGTGAAGGATCTCAAGATCCCAGCACCACGGTCCACATAAAAGCTTTGCAAACTCTGATCTCCTTTCTCTTGTTATATGCCATTTTCTTTCTATTCCTAATCATTTCGGTTTGGAGTCCTAGGAGGCTGCAGAATGAACCAGTTTTCATGGTTTGCAAGGCTGTTGGAAATATATATCTTTCTTTCGACTCATTCGTCCTAATTTGGAGAACCAAGAAGCTAAAACACATCTTTCTTTTGATTTTGTGTCAGATTAGGTGCTGAGTAAAATACGTGAGACTCTCAACTTTCTAGATTCACAAGTGGGACATCGTGTGTGTCTTCTAGGAGAAAACAAAGTGATAGTGTCTGGAACATTTTATACTTTCTATTGTTTTTTCTGTAGTGTGTGTTTTTGAGTAATTTCTGAAGGCATGCCTAGAAAAGTCTTTTACCTAAAGTTAGTCTAAAAATATATCTATATATGTGTCTGTGTATGTGTATATGAAAGACTTAATAGACATTGACAATAACATAATGTTAATCATATTTTCACAAGATGCCAAATTATAGAAAATGTGGTAAGAAGTTTCTCAGAATCATGAACCCATGTATATTTCACATATACATATCATATTATCATGTTTCACTTGGAAAATTTAAGATCTTTACTTATAATTGTTAAGAACTGACACCTTATCTCAAAATCATTGCTCTTTTCCACTGATTTTTACCATGCATATGTACCACAGTGTGTTCAAACATCTAATTTTTGTGATAGTAAGGATACTCAATTCTAAATCAATAATGAAGTTTCACCTTTGGGGTAGTTTTTATTTCAGCATGAATTCTAATTTTATGTTCAGTTTATAGCCAAAATAATTATTGTCAGAAAAAAGATGCACAGAATAATATTCAAGGATGACAAATACATGTAGAACACATTTTGTATATGTCTACCATAAACAGTACTGAGGAATATTAGATTTAATTCAAATATGTGAACAGCTGAGAAAAAAGTCATTTCTATAATATGGATGAAGAAAGAAACATGACTATGACTTTTTCAGTGTTGTCTTAAGTCTCAACCTGCAGTTAGAAAAGTCATTTCTGCAGTTTTTGAGTTAAAGGAAACCTTTTTTGAAGTTGAGATCTGATGTCAAATATTTCAGGTTTTTTTTTTTTTCTAAACCACCTCAGAGTCCCTGAATTGTCAATTATCTCCTCTATCTTCCATACATGAAATTCTTTTTAAACTTCACATAAAATAACTTGAATCTTCCCTACCTTAGAATAATACTCTATGTAAAAATAGTATAGAAATTATAAAAATCATTTGAATTAAACTTTTTACAAATGTTAAAAAGGCATCTATGAAATCTATATATTAATGATAGAAAACATCTTAAATATATGTTTTATTATAATCTAGTTGCAAATAATGCAGTGAGAGAATGTGTTGACATATTCAGTAAAAGAAAATTCTATTATAGGAAGAAAATGTATAACATCATTAAACAAGTAAATTCTATAAATTGTATTAATTCTTTGAGTTATGAAATGTTAACAATGTTATCTAAACCTTGGGATAAATCATCCCTACATCTGATTTAGTTATTTGTTTGTTTATCATATATCTTTCCTGCTACAATGTAAGCCCCACAAAAGCAGAGATCATATAGATCTTGCTTGCTGTTGACTCCCAGGGCCTAAAAGACACCACATAGAATAGGTATTCAAGAATATTTTGATGAACAAGTAAATTGGTGAATAAAGGAGTAAACTATATGGGGGCAGTAAACCAATGAAAATGAAACTTCATCACAAAATCTAAAGTTGCATAAATTTTTCTTTTCTGGTTTCAACTTGAGGTTACAGAATTATCTAAGAAGAAGCATTTCTCAGAGCAAAAGTATGGCTAGTATACAATTGTAGGGGAAATATCACTATGTGATAGCCCTGATGAAGCCATATTTGATGTGTGATGGGAAGATAATGTGGAACATGAAAATCAGATTGTACCTATTGTGATACATTTTAAAAAGCATATAAATATAAAATATTTTGGTATATTTGCATATAATTTTTCAGTTGTGAATGATATATTTGTATTGTGATATTTCCAGCTGGTTAGTATATAAATGAAAATGGCATCTCATTAAAAAAACTGAGTTAGTTACCAACTACCTTACTAAAATGTAACTTTTATATAATATTTTAAAATCCTTTCTAAATGAACATTTAAAATGCCATATTACAAACCCACAGAAAAATGCATAAATAGTAATTATAACACTAAACGGATATCTTAGCCTTGGGTGTCTAGCACTAGAGCCAATGTCTGATGTTAAAGTGATAACATTTATTTGGAAGGTAAGTCCAGAGCAGCAATGGCCGGGACATGTGGAAACTGAGGCAAGAGCAGATGTGAAACCATGTGTTGTGATGTATGATATGACTCTGCTGATGACCACTTCACAATGAGGTGAGAGAGACAGCATGGTGGTCATCGGATGTGTGTGCTTGACTCCCAGTACTTTTCCAGAAGGGCTACAAGGGGAAACCACAGCTGGCATTAGTCATAAAAGGGAAAGAAAAGGGAAAATGTATCTGCTCAGCTGTCTTCTGTCTTCTATTTCCCATTGGCCAGTTTCCGTGAGGCAGAACTACCATCTCTGCTGTTCTGCCTTCCACCACCCAGTCCCTTGGTGGTAGTTATGGAAGTCAAACCTCATGCCTACAGTGTGGTGTTCCATTCAAGTCCCAAATGGAAAGATGACTTGGATCAAGCAAGGTGCTGACCAAGAGAAGAGAAGACAGTCAAGATAATCTGAGGAAGGACATGCTTGAGGGCAATACCATCCACTCCTTGTTCCACTCAGATTTGTTCATGTTCTCCAAACAAGGCTGGCTTTATGGGCATGTGACTTCACAGTTGTACAGGGTCTTGTGCTTAGAAGCACTTATGCTTAGAAGGGCTTTATGCTTAGATTAATCTTCTGCACTTGCTGTTTTGTTTTTCAGACAGAAGGTATTCCTTTGCTGAAGAAGGAATAGTCTTGCACTAATTCCCTAGGAGTTTGCTCTCCCCTCTCCTATGGACCTGTGAGAGGCATGCACAGAGTCCTATAATGCCCACTATGCATGCCTGTAGCAGATTTGAATTCTGTTACTTCATCTGGCACAATGGGCAAGCAACTTGGGCCAGACTCTATATCTGCTATAGAGCCCATTTTGGTTCTCAGGTCAACATGAGGCAAGTAGTCTTTGCAAACTCGTTTAGTGAGTCAGAGAAATATCCTCAAATGTGGTATATGTTGAATTCAAAACCCCAATAGGCCCCCATAAAATTATGTTTCCCTTTTAGTGACAGGAAATATGTATATGGCAACATGCCATTTACTTTAAAAAGGATGTTTTGACAAAAGGACCAGAAACATTGGACCCCTATAAACTTCATCTATGTTATAGGTCTTTGAATCTGCGAACTTTATGTCTCTTCTTCCAGTATTTTACTTCTGTTCAATGTTACAGTATTTTACTTATACTTAAGGAACTTGCCACTTCTTGCTTATGAGTACCAATTTATGTAACATTGTTAATATATTGAATTAACATGATATTTTTCAACATGTCGATTAAACTGAAAGCAGAAGTGACATAGCCCTGACATAAAACAGCGAAGGAGTGTTCTTGTTTTTACCACACCAAAGCAAATTGTTTTGATTTTCCCCCATAATGGGTGTAGATCAAAAAGTATTCGTTAAATCAAAAGCCACTTACAAAGTGCTGGAAACCACATTCTGCTCAGTGAGGATACCACATCCTAGAGCAAATGTGCAAGTGTGACTTAAGTTTACGCTAATGTGCATTCTTCCTATAACCCACCTGGTTCTGACAGAGTCCAGTTAGGTTAACTGAATAAAGATATAAAATGGACCACCACCCCCTAGAACTTTTGAGGTTTTTTCTGTGGCAGTAAGCAATTCTGTTTCCTGGAGAATGCAGTTATTATGTTTATTCATTTTATTGCCAGGAAAGTAGAGGTTCAGAAGCCTCCCCTTGGTCGTTCTTACAATAATGTCCCTTGGTATACAGGTCAGGAAGCCATGTGAGAGTCCTGCCAGCTGTTGAACCTGTCGATTTCAATTACACTTTTGGGAAGGGGTAACTACGATAAATCCATTAGATCGGCTTTGGGTTGGACGTGGGCCAAAGCTCTATGTATCATCTGATCTTCAAAAACTCATACTCCAGTCCTATTGAGGTGGCTCATACCTGTAATCCCAATAACTTAGGAGGCCAAAGTGGGAGGATCACTTTAGGATGAGAGTTTCAGATCAGCTTAGGCAACATAGTAAGAATCTGTCTGTAAAAAGAAAAAAAAAAAAAAAAAGCTGTTTGTGGTAGTGTGTACCTGTAGTTACAGCTACCCAGAAGACTCAAGCAGGAGGATTGCTTTAGCCCAGGAATTCGAATTTTCAGTGAGCTATGATCGTGTCATTGCACTCCAGCCTGAGCAATCAAGCAAGATATTGTCTCTAAAAAGACAAAAACAACAAAACAAAAACCATAAAAGGGCCAGGCACGGGGGCTCATGCCTGTAATCCCAGTACTTTGGGTGGCCAAGTGGTTGGATCACTTGAGGTCAGGAGTTCGAGATCAGTCTGGCCAACATGGTGAAACCCTGCCTCTACTAAAAATTAGCCAGGTGTGGTGGTGTTGCACCTGTAATCCAAGCCACTTGGGAGGCAGAAGCATGAGAATCACTTGAACCCGGGAGGCGGAGGTTGCAGTGAGCTGAGATCATGCCACTGAACTCCAGCATGGGTAACAGAGCGAGACTCCATCTCAAAACAAAACAAAAGAAAACAAAAAACCCAAAAGTAAAAACTTTTCGCTTTACCCCATGAACCACTGTGTCTTTTGAGGTACCCAGATGTTAGTGTTAGTTCAGTCTCCAAACTTAAAAGTCTCAGATAATATGGACGTGTGTTCTTTTCTCTGAGGACTGTTATCTGGGGAATAGCTACAGGTCCTTGAGAAAGCAACATAAGACACACCCTGAGTATTCTCGCAGTGAATTTTCAATGTCCTTCATCAAGAGGACTTAAGATTCCCTTTAATCATTGAACTGTGCTTCTCTGAATTGGCTCAGTCCTGAGAACTGGCTGAGGGTTTTTGATTTTCAGTGTCAAAGACTGACCTCAGGAATCAGTTTTTTCAACTCTTTACCCCCTTGGTTTATAGTTATTTAGCAAAATATGAAGCTTCTTCAACTATTGGCCTATCAACCCATTTCAATAAGGCTGTTGTCACCACTTCATTGAATCTGACATTTGGAAGATCACTGGTGAGTCTGTGTTGCCAGTGGTTAGTCTTCGTGTTGCATGCTCTATGAGCAGTACTGAACATAGTTTATTTGCATTTCAGGATGCTGCCCTCTCCTGATTTTATCCTTGTTCACTGGGCGCCACTTCTCAGTCTCCCTTGCTAGTTCTTTCTCTTGTCTCTGAATTGAAAACGTCACACTGCGCAAGGTCTCAATTCTTCAGTCTTTAATCAATCAGGCTTGTTTTGTTGGTGATCTCATGCAGTCTCCTTACTGATAATGGAGCCAAATCGTTCAATAGAGAGGAATAAGGCTGGTTATTCATAAGTATTCATATATATTATTTATTTATGTTCATCTATTTACATATATCTGATTATGTAAACCTTTTTTCTTCAAATGTCAGTTGCATTTAAAAGTAACAGGACCAAAGATCTAGGGAGAAGGTCAGAGGATTGATAATATTTTTACTTGAGTTTCTGCCTATTCAGAGTGATAGTGACTCAGTACTAAGTATCTAGTTTAGTTTTATTTAAAATAACAATGTAAAAATTGATAGACTGATAGGCAGGGGATTATCATTATAGACATAATGATCTAAGTAAAGAAATACATGGATAGAATTATGGTTGATAAACCCATTTTTGATTTCTTGCATTTGGTACAGTTAGTGTCTCCAATATCACAGTAATCATAATTCTTAACTTTTTGCTCTATGATCAATTAATTATGAGTTAATTTTTGTGTGTGGTATAAAATAAGGGTCTAAATTTATGTTTTTTCTTTCTCTTTTGGCTCTTACTTTTTAGGTAAGTTCATCTGGTCATGGCCTTACTTTCTTTGTGCTGATGATGTCAACATTTAATCCTTCAGCTCAGAACTCAACTCTGAAATATTCAACTCATATTTGAATATATAATAAGTTGATTATTGTTCATGGAATAGAGAAGAATGCAATGCATTTTCCCAAGTAGATGTCAGCCTGGTTTTAAAGTGCATGTGATTTCTTTTTCTATTTCTACAGTGCCTATTCTCTCATTCATCAACTTTCCATATAAATGCTGGGTCATTAAGACTTTTTTCCCCCTTGGTCTGCTTGCTCATCTCTCTGCTAATACTGTGCTGTCCTGAATATTTTCATTTGAAAGTCTTAGAAGTATGTTAGACAAGCCATCACTCGTTTTATAGATGACTAAAAATCTTTAGACTTTTGTCATTTTTACTACGTATGAAAAAGTAGTTTTTCTTGCCTAAAACAACCTGATTTGGGAATTTATGTGCTGTCACAGGATTAGCATCTGGAAGTGGTAACATTAATGTCATTTTAAAAAACATGTGTCATATTTCCTCTTATTCCTTTCTGCCTTGACATTGTGCAATAGAGATTTTAAAAATTATTGTATTCATATTGTTAAATATCAATTATTGGTTTTATTTACTACTCGATTAAATTTAATAAGCCTACTCTCTCTTGGTGTAATCACATGGAATGGGCTCAACTCCCCAGTTAACAAGTGACAGCACATGTAAAATACTGTCTACCAGGTAAACTCATTGAACACTTACTGTTCAGACTGTGTTTTGGTGTCTGGCTCCCTAAGCACCACTGAAGTGACACAAAATAATAGACTTTCAGCAGAAAAAGTTTTGGCAAATATATTGCATAAGCCATTTAGATGCAGTGAGTCATTCTTATTACTTGGGTTGGTGGAATCCCTTTCAAAATGTAGGTTACTAATACAAACAAAGATTGAATTTTGTAAGCGGGCATTTTTAAGAATAAGTAGTCTCAGGACTGATAATATTAACTCACTTATGCACATCAGGTAGAATTTATTATGACAGATACCAGAAATGTACAAAGTGAAGTTAAAAGGTAACTCCTAGCAGCACATCTTACTCCCTGGATTCTCTAATGAGATGGATGTTTCTACTTTGCTGTTGCCTTTTTGAATAGTTCAATTCTAGCATCAGTACTGCTGTGTGGGAGGGAGTATGTGTGAACAGAATAAGAGTTGTGACAATCAAGTCATAGAATAAAAGCTTGGAAATTTTAGAATCATGTAAACAGCTTATGAATTGAGTATAGATTCCCAGTGCTGTCAGTCTCACCCATCCTTCTATCCACATGTGTGGATAGGATTCTGTGGCTTTTGAGGATGTGGCTGTGAACTTTATCCAGGAGGAATGGGCTTTGCTAGATTCTACTCAGAAGAATCTCTACAGAGAAGTGATGCAGGAAACCTGCAGGAACCTGGCTTCTGTAGGTGAGAATGACAACACATTTCACTTAATTACAGAAGTATTTCCCTATCATCAGTGCTATTTGTGATTTGGAATGTGGCAAGGGAATGATTTGGTGAAGAAATCAGGCATGGGCACTGTGTACAATGAACATGAAATCTAGTAATGTTTCTATAGTTTGTAATAATTCATGATTATTTTGTGGGTCTGCATTTTAGGAAACAAATGGAAAGACCAAAATATTGAAGATCACTTTGAAAAACCTGGGAAAGATATAAGATAATGTGCATTGAGAAGGGGAAATAAAGTCCTCTCAAGGAATATTAGCATGTCATGAACTTAAAAACAAGCAATCAAAACAAATAAGAGTCACTTGAAATTTGTTTCTTTTTAGAAAAATTTCACCCAAAATGTAACGTACTTCAATGTAGCAGTCAGTGTTTGGAAAACAGTTTACTTGAAAATAGTACTACAAAATTGTGTATATGAATCTTACTATTTTGGTCATAGCCATGCAGGTGGTAGCTGTGTTTTCAGTAGTAACCCATTTAATTTCAAATAATTCAGTCATGGCAAAAAAAAAAAAAAAAAAAAAAAAGCATTTTCCCTGGTATTGGTAGCAGTGTAAGTCCAAGACCTATTAATAAGTAGAAAGTCATTAAACCAAACAATAACAATGTGCTTGTCATTTTTTTACAGAAATAATATGGTACAGAGACTGTATGAAAGCAAACAAGGTAATCAGTATGATGGACAAGTTGTCAGCCAAATTCCAAATCTTGATCTGAATGAGAACATTTCTACTGGATGAAAGCAATGTGAAGGCAGTATTTGTGGAAAAGTCTTTGTACGTCATTCCCTCCCTAATAGGCACATCCTAGCTCACTCAGGATACAAACCATATGGAGAGAAGCAATATAAATGTGAACAGTGTGAGAAATTCTTTGTTTCTGTTCCAGGTGTTAGAAGACACATGATAATGTACAGTGGAAATCCAGCTTATAAATGTACGATATGTGGGAAAGCTTTTTATTTTCTCAATTCAGTTGAAAGACATCAGAGAACTCACACAGGAGAAAAACCCTATAAATATAAACAATGTGGTAAAGCGTTCACTGTTTCCGGTTCTTGTCTAATACATGAATGAACTCACACTGGAGAGAAACCCTACGAATGTAAGGTATGTGGGAAAACATTCAGATTTTCTTGTTCTTTTAAGATGCATGAAAGGACTCACACTGGAGAAAGACCCTATAAATGTACCAAATGTGATAAAGCCTTCAGCTGTTCCACTTCCCTTCATGACCATGGAAGCATTCATACTGGAGAGAGACCCTAGGAATGTAAACAATGTGGCAAAGCCTTTAGTTGATTGAGTTCCCTTTGTAACCACAGAAGTACTCATACTGGAGAGAAAGCCTATGAATGTAAACAATGTGACCAAGCCTTCAGTCGACTCAGTTCCCTTCACCTCCAGGAAAGAATTCATACTGGAGAAAAACCCTATGAATGTAAGAGGTGTGGTAAAGCCTACACTCCTTCCAGTCACCTTACTCGCCATGAAAGGAGTCATGATATAGAGGCTGGGTGTAGTGACTCAGCCTATAATCCCAGCACTTTGGGAAGCCAAGGTGTGTGTATTGCTTGAGCCCGGGAGTTCATAACTAGCCTGGATTAAAACAATGTGAAAAAACCTGGGCAACATGGTGAAACCGTGTCTCTACAAAGAATAAAATAATGCCGGGCACGGTGGCTCACGCCAGGTACTGGGGAGGCTGAGGCAGAAGAATGGCATGAACCCAGGAGGCAGAGCTTGCAGTGAGCCAAGATTGCACCACTGCACTCCAGCCTGGGCGACAGAGCGAGACTCCATCTCAAAAAAAAAAAAAAAGAAAGAAAGACAGAAAGAAAATAATTAGCTGGCCATGGTGGCACATCTCAGTTGTCTTAGTTCTTATTCAAGGACATAAAAAGCCATGGGGGGTTGGGGGGAACCCTGTGCATGCAGATCACGAGGTCAAGATATCGAGACCATCCTGGCCAACATGGTGAAACCTCGTCTCTACTAAAAATAAAAAATTAGCTAGGTGTGGTAGCATATGCTTGCAATCCCAGCTACACAGGAGACTGAGGCAGGAGAATCACTTGAACCCAGGAGGGGGAGGTTGCAGTGAGCCGAGATTGTGCCATGGCACTCCAGCCTGGCGACAGAGTGAGACTCCATCTCAAAAATAAATAAATAAATAAATAAATAAATAAATAAATAAGCCCCTTGAATGTAAGAAATGTGGTAAAACATTTACTCTTTCCCATTCCCTCGTAAACATGAAAGAGCTCACACTGCAGACAAACCTTATGAATGTAGGAAATGTGGTCAAGCCTTCAGATTTTCCTGTTTTTGAAGATTTGGGAGGGCTCAGAGTGGAGAAAAGCCTTTTGAATTTAAATCTGTGGTAAGGCCTTCAGTTGTGTTAGTTCCATTTGAAGACATCAGCTCATTCCTGAGAAAAACCCTATGAATGTCCCGAATGTGGGAATGTTTCATTTCTCTCATACCCACTGAAGGACACATGAAAATGCACACTGTAGCTGGCTGGACCTTGTAAATACAAGAATGTACACAGGATTAAAACTCTAATAGTTTAGAAACTGCAAGAATATTTTCAATTTTAACATTTACTTGAAAAGTCATGTGAAAACTCCCACTGAAAAGAAGTTCTATAAGTGAAGCTTTTCTAATTTGGAAAGCCTGATGCAAATTAATTATCGTGCAGTGCTTGAAAAAACTGTATGAAATCTAACACAAGTTACAAGTGTATTGTTTTCATCAGTGGCTCATTCTTAAAGAGTCTTGAGTATGCATTTCACCTTGTTTTGCAGGGAAACCTTGAGGTGAGAGTTCTGTCAATGCTCTTTAAGCAGTAGTACTTGAATTTCATAGATAATGATATTTTCTTAAGTTTGTTGGTAGAATTTTTGTCTCTTCATTTGATAATGTGCTGGATTCATGGTTGGATTTTGATGTTTTTCTAATATGTAGGTAAGTTTAGTTTTTTTATTTCATTTTTTTTTTTTTTTTTTTTTTTTTGGTGGAGTCTCACTCTGTTGCCCAGGCTGGAGTGCGGTGGTGTGATCTTGGCTCACTGCAACTTCCGCCTCGTGGGTTTAGGCGATTCTCCTGCCTCAGCCTCCTGTGTAGCTGGGACTACAGGTGCCCGCCACTACGTCCAGCTAATTCTTTGTAATTTTAGTAGAGACAGGGTTTCGCCATGTTGGCTAGGCTGGTCTTGAACTCCTGACCTCATGATTTGCCCGCCTTGGCCTCCCAAAGTGCTGACATTACAGGCATGAGCCACTCCATCTGGCCAGGTAAATTTCATTTGTATGTATTGTCCTGTGATTAATGGACCAGTGAATAATGATTGTGAATTGTTGGGATTATCTTACTAGCCTCATTTGGCAAATTTTGATTATCCCTTGTCCATTATACACATTCCACCTTTTTTTAGTAAAGGAAAAACTACTCTTGATGTGAAGATGTTTATTTTTTGCTAATAATGAGTTGATATTAATTCCTAAGTACATAAACTTTACCATAGAGTATCATCTCGTGAGTTCTTTCATCTGTTGCCCTTTATTCTTTATTATTTCTGTCTGTTATTTGGATCATTCACTTCGAATGAAGGAGAGAGAATTGTAATAGGACAATATATTGCAACCAATCTGAGGGAGGAAACATTCAGTCTGTCAGTCACGTATGATAGCGTTGGGCTTTTCATCGATGACTTTGGTATTGTAGTAGATAGTATTACACCATTATGGCATTATAATTTATATATTGTATTTTACAGTATTACAGTCTTACCAGTCAGTGTCACGTGATCCAGTTCCCTACCAGCCAACAGACAAACCAATCACATCCTCCTGTAGGAACAAAGGAGCATCCTCAGCCAGGCGCGGTGGCTTATGCCTGTAATCCCAGCACTTTGGGGGGGCTGAGGTGGGCAGATCAGGAGGTCAGGAGTTTGAGACCAGCCTGACCAACATGGTGAAATCCCGTCTCTACTAAAAATACAAAAATTAGTTGGGCGTGGTGGCATGTGCCTGTAATCCCTGCTACTCAAGAAGCTGAGGCAGGAGAATCTCTTGAACCCAGGAGGCAGAGATTGCAGTGAGTTGAGATTGCACCTTTGCACTCTGGCCTGGGCAACAGAGTGAGACTCTGTCAAAAAAAAAAAAAAAAAGAAAAAGAAACCATTACAATGAACACATTTTTGCCAATGAGAAATAAACTTGTTTATTCCATGTTTTCAGGGTTCAATGAACTCTTGGAAAGCATTTTCTGCATCCTGCTGGTTGTGTAAGTGTTTTCCCTACAAAAAGTTGTCAAGATGCTTAAAGAAGTGGTAGTTGGTTGGCGAGAGGTCAGATGAATATGGCAGATGAGGCAAAACTTCATAGTCCAGTTTATTCAACTTTTGAAGCCCTGGTTGTATGACATGTGGTCAGGCGTTGTGGAGAACTGGGCCCTTCCTGTGCCGGCTCCAGATGCTGCAGTTTTCCGTGAATCTCATGGAATGGCTTGGCATACTTCTCAGATGTAATGATTTCACTAGGATTCAAAAACTGTAGTGGATCAGAAGACCAGCAGCTGACCACCAAACAGTGACCATGACCATTTTGGTGCAAGCTGGACTTTGGGAAGTGGTTTGGAGCTTCTTCTCAGTCCAACCACTGAGCTGGCTGTTGTATGAAATCCACTTTTCGTGGCATGTCTCAATCTGATCAAGAAATGGTTCATTGTTTTTTCACAGAATAAGAGAAGACGGCACTTCAAAAGGATGCTTTTTAAAATATTTGGTCAGCTCATGAGGCACCCATTTATCAAGCTTTTTCAACTTTCCAATTGGCTTCAAATGCCAGATGACCATAGAATGGTCGACATTCAGCTCTTCACCAACTTCTCGTGTGGCTGTAAGAAGATCGAATTCAGTGGTTGCTCTCAATTGGTCGTTATCAGCTTCCGGTGGCTGCCCACTATGCTCCTCATCTTCAAGGCTCTCGCCTCCTTTGCAAAATTTCTTGAACCACTGCGCTGTACATTAATTAGCAGTTCCTGGGCCAAATGCGTGCATATTGTGAGTTGTCTCCCCTGCTTTAGGATCCATTTTGAACTCGAATAAGAAGGTCGCTTGAATTTGCTTTTTGCCTGACATCATTTCCATAGTCTAAAATGAATAAGTCATTAGCATAAAAAAAAGGCAAGAAATGCCCATTAAAAGGATGAATAACATAATCACATTTATTTAAGAGGGTATTCCAGGATCAAACAGCAAATTCCAAGAATGGAAAAACTGCCATTTTTTTTTTTTACTCACCTTATAGTAATTTGTGTGATTTCTTTTTTTCTTTGTTAGCTTGGCTTGATAGTGACCAATTTTGTTGATCTTTATGAAGAAACAGCTTTGTTCTATTGAGTTCTGTTGATTTTCTGTTTTCAGTGCCATTGACTTCTCATCTTGTTTTTATTTCTTTTGAGTGAATTTGGCTTATATTGTTCTTTTTCTTTTTCTTTTTCTTTTTCTTTTTTTTTTTGAGACTTAGTTTCTCTCTTTCGCTCAGGCGACCTTGCTCTGTCGCATGAGGTCAGGAGATCAAGACTATCCTGGATAACACGGGAAACCCCATCTCTACTAAAAATACAAAAAATTAGCCAGGCATGGTGGCAGGCGCCTGTAGTCCCAGCTACTCAGGAGGCTGAGGCAGGAGAATAGCATCAACCCAGGAGTTGGAAATTGCAGTGAGCCGAGATCGTGCCACTGCACTCCAGCATGAGTGACAGAGCAAGATTCCATCTCAAGAAAAAAAAAAAAAAAAGAAAACATATTAGCTGGGCGTGGTGCTGCATGCCTGTAATGTCAGCTATTCAGGAGGCTGAGGCACGAGAATTGCTTGAACTGAGAGCCGGGAGGCGGAGGTTGCAGTGAGCTGAGATCATGCCACTGCACTCCAGCATGGGCTACAGAGTGAGACTCTCTCTCAGAAAAAAAAAAAAAAAAAAAAAAGGAAATATATATATATACACACACACATAGACACACACACATTTTTACATATATATAAATATAAATATATATATATATATTTGAAGTATTATCTTATGAGAGCAGGTGTTCCGGAAGACATCATTTACATGCAGAATCTGAATGGGGTCCCATGTCACACCTGCCATTTTTTTGTCTTTGTAGCTGGGCTTTTCTCCTCTTCTCTGCTGGACTCTGCTGTTTCCCACAAGGTCTTCAGAAAGTCTGCCCAGAATCCTACAACTAGGAGATGAGAAACACAGAGTGACACCAGCAGGAGACCATAAAGATGTGGTGATAGTTGTCCTCCTCCTGCAGAGTCCAGAGCAGGCCGCTCCTACCGCTGGTGCAATAGCTAAGCCTGGGGGCCAGCATGCCTGATGATAGCCTGGGAGTGCTGCAGTCAGGGTCCCCACAATGGGCACCCAGCCTGTGCCCTTGCACTCTGCATAACCGTGGCCATTGTCACCTCAGAGCCCGTTGGTACATATCAATGCATCCTACCAGAGCTGCATGTGAGGAACGAGACCACGTGAGTCCCGGGAAAGAGCTGAGGCCCTGCAGGGGGAGGTGGCCAGGACCAAGACCTGATGCCTGTGTGGATAATCATCTGTGGGTGTGAGTGGCACGATGGGGTCAGTTCCCGGGTTCTGCTGCTCCCCCTCCTCAAAGATTAGGGCCCGAGCAGGGGCTGGCATGTGTGTGGCACCTGGAACTGTAGGGCCACCACCCATATGTGAGGCCATCATGGGGATCTGAACACAGTGTCGTCTGCAGACCCCACCCATCCATTGGCCCCAATTCCTGGCCAGCTTCTGCCAAGGTGAGAGGGTGGAATCTGGAAGGTGGGTGTAAGCTGAAGCCTGTCCCCCAGTGGCTGACATACAGGGTGACACTCTCTGTGTGGGGGAAAGAAAGAGAGATCAGACTGTTATTGTGTCTATGTAGAAAGATGGAGATATAAGAAAGTCCATTTTGATCTGTACTAAGAAAAATTCTTCTGCCTTGAGATGCTGTTAATCTGTAACCCCAGCCCCAACCCTATGCTCACAGAAGCATGTGCTGTGTTGACTCAAGGTTGAATGGATTTAGGGCTGTGCAGGATGTGCCTTAGTGAAAATGTGTTTGCAGGCAGTATGCTTGATAAAAGTCATTGCCATTCTCCAGTCTCGAGTAGCCAGGGACACAGTGCACTGCGGAAAGCCTCAGGGACCTCTGCCCAAGAAAGCCTGGGTATTGTCCAAGGTTTCTCCCCACTGAGGCAGCCTGAGATATGGCCTCCTGGAAAGGGAAAGACCTGACCATCCCCCAGTCCGACCCCCATAAAGGGTCTGTGCTGAGGAGGACTGGTGAAAGAGGAAGGCCTTTTTGCAGTTGATATAAGATGAAGGCATCTGTCTCCTGCTCATCCCTGGGAATGGAATGTCTCAGGGTAAAACCTGACCATACATTCTATTTACTGAGATAGGAGAAAACCGTCTTATGGCTGGAGGTGAGACATGCTGGCGGCAATACTGCTCTTTACTGTATGGAGATGTTTGTGTAAAGTCAAACATCAATCTGGCCGACGTGCACATTGAGGCACAGCACCTTTCCTTAAACTTATTTATGACACAGAGTCTTTTGCTCACATGTTTTCCTGCTGACCCTCTCCCCACCACTACCCTGTAATCCTGCCACATCCCCCTTGCTGAGATAGTAGAGATAGTGATCAATAAATACTGAGGGAACTCCAGAGACCGGTGCCGGTGCGGGTCCTCCATATGCTAAGCGCAGGTCCCCTGGGCCCACTTTTCATCCTCTATACTTTGTCTCTGCATCTTATTTCTTTTCTCAGTCTCTCATCTGATCCACCTTTCGAGAAATACCCACAGGTGTGGAGGGGCAGGCCCCCTTCACTCTGATGCCACCCTTGCCCTCACCTAGCTCTCTCATACCTGGGATTCTAAGGGGTCTGCCCCAGGGTTGCATGCCCACTGCCAATCAGAGGTGAGCACGTCGATGCCTCCCGGATGTGGGGTTACTGGTGATCAAGGCCTGGTAGTGTGTGGAGGATCTTCTCAGAGGGGCCATGGGGCCAGGGAATGGGATGGGGCACTAACTCCACCCTGCACAGGAACCACAGTCCCCAGCCAAGCCAGCCCAAGTATTCCAGGTGCTGTCCGCCCCACATGCACACGTCCAGGCTCCAGGTGGCCTGGCAGAGAGGGATGGCCTGGTGGGCTGCTGAGAAGCCAGAATGAAGGGGGCGTGCACTGCCATCTGCAGTCTGGCAGCCAGGAGCAGGGAGGCTGTGGCCTAGTGAGCGAGGGGGATTGGGGAAGGGCGGGCAGCTGAGTCGCCTGATTTACCAGTGAATGAGTTGTGGGCGAAGCCGCTCCTGGCTGAGGGCTTGGGTTGGGGCAGTATGTTTGGACCTCCTGGGCTCCAGGCTGCCAGCTGCCTGCCCAGGGTCTGAATGTCCTACTGTGACCTATTTCTTCACCTGGCCCAGAGGACAGATAGGGAAGGCTTGTTTTGAGGATACGGCAGGGTAATCCCTGTAAGCCCTCATTAGCTTGCCTGTCCTCCAGGTCTTTTTGATTTCTTTTTTCTCTTCTTTGTTATGAAACTCTGGAGAATTGTCCTCCAGCATGTCTTCAGCTGGGGAGGTGGAAAGGCTGGACCTTGCCCTTGGCTTCAGGGCCCCTTCTGGGTGTTCCCTCCTCCTAGGGTTTTTAAAAGCATATACTTGGCAACATACCCTGTACCTGAGAGAGCTGCAGAGAATCTCCTGCATGTCCAAACCAGAACACTTTGTTCCTTGACCCTCATCACACCCCAAAGCCCAAATCCTTTCAGGTGGCTAGCTTCAGACAAGAGTCTGAACTCTATGCTTGTTTTCTGGGGTCTACACAGGCCCGTATGATGGGGCTACCTCTATTCTACCCCTGTGCCTCCCCCAATCCATTAGGAACCTCAACTCCAGTGATCCCTAACCGAGAGCAAGGTTCCCCAGGCAAGGAAGGCAGCCCTCCCCAGGATGCACGCCTGGCCATGTCCCAATGGACATCAGTCCTGGAGCAAGAGGTCCAAGGCAGGGAGTTTCACCGCCCGTTTCACCAGGTGTGGTGACCTTTCTGGGTTCCTAGCCTTCAAGATGGGATTTTTACACTGTACCACAGTGGGGGAAACCGAGGCACAGGGCTGGTGAGCGGTAAAGAAAGAAAACCTCTGTGACTAGGAAAGGTGTCCCTTGCCCAGCACAGCCACTCCAGGATAGTACCCTTTGGGATGTACCGCTGAGCTGTTCTTGGCACGTGGCATGGCAGCTTGTGGAGTTGGGGGGGGTGCTGGCAGGAGCAGGTAATTTTGGACCCACCATAGGGAGGAATGGGACATTGTCCCTTTCCCCACACCTTGGGCACAGCAGCAATTTTCTTCTCTGATGTGTGTGGGCACCAATGCCTATGTGGGTGTGGGTGCGTCCTCCCCTTTTGTTGATGAACCTTCCTGTAGCCGTTGGGGTGGGTATGGACACCATGTGTGCCTGGCAGCAGGGTGGTGCCTGTGGAGGCTTGGCTACTATATGTCTCACTGCCACCTCCCCAGGGGAAGGAGACCCTGTGCCCTTAGTGCCCCTCATACCCAGTCCCTCACATTCGTCACTTGGCATCCCCCTGCCTGATTCTCCCAACTCAGCCCCTGCCAGGTTTCTCCAGGGGCTGTGGGCCCTGGGATGGGATCAAAGGAGGCAGCAACTATGCTGCCTGCCTCTGCCTGAAGTCAGGGATTCCTGGCCGCACTGGCATCTGGTGGGCAGGGTATGTGGGGAGGTCAGGGATCAGTTTTTCCACTCCCCAGCCTACACTGCCTACGTCACCAGGTGTAACTGGCCTGGATGCTGATCTGTGTCCTCCACAGTCCCTTGATACATTATATTGAAGCCAATCCTTGTGTGAATGACAAGACCTGTTGTTACCACCCGGATCAAACCAGAACCGAAAGACTGTTGCACTTGGGCCCAGAGCCTGGGGCTGAGGCTGCCATGACCACCCTGTTCTCTTCCTTCTGGGGTCCCCAGGAAGCTCCCAGGACTGAATGATCCCCACAAAACCCAATGGCCAAGATGAGAGGGCTGGAGGTCAACTCCCCCACTCCGCCCCTACCACCACAACCAGAGGCCCCCATGGAGGTTGGCCCTGAGCTGTGGGACCCTGTGGGATGCAGGCTCCCACGGATATTTCAAGGGATGAGCATGCGTCCTCCTGGCTGACAAGAGCCTGGTGGGCACTGGGTGTGTGGGGTCTGTGTAGGTGGGTTGGATAGCACTGGGCCTAGCCAGGGAGCCAGGGACTAGTGTGGCCAAAGTGGGCAGCAATATGTTGCCAGAACCAAAACTACAGTGCAACCAGCCCAGCTGGTAGGGAGAAGGAGGCCTGCCTAGCAGGATCATCCACCCCTGTCCTGGCCCCAAGCCCAGACTGCCTGCCTGTACTGGACATTGCCTTGTCCAGGAGGCCTGGGCATGATGGTCAGGTGGTGTGTTCCTGGGTTCCAGTCCTGGGTGTTCCCTTGGAAGCTGATCATCCTCTGGGCGGAAGGAGGGTCTGTGGTCCACTGTTTGAATCTGCCCCTGGGGGTTTCCCCCGCCCCAGCTTCTCAGCCCACATGGGGACGTGGCCAGGGCTCCTCACTTGCTCTGTGGCTTCAGTTCTGATCAGCTCACTTGGTGACTCTGAAAGCTTCCTCCCCAAAGCTTGGGTCCTCATCTGTGGGAATGGGGTGTCCCAGGCCCCCTGCAGGCAGGAACCCACCCCCAGCTTCTCTGGTGGGCCCTTCTGGGCTTTCTTACCTACTGGATTCTGAGACACAGTTGGCCAAGCTTGGTGTCCTATTTTGATTTTGGCCTTTTTCTTAGTGTGTTTTCTGTAACTACTGCTGTGTAGAACCTCTATATGAGTTTTAAGTAGAGAATCTTGCCCACCCAGAGGTCCCCCACCCCAGAGAGCCTCCATTCAGCACCCCCGGGCTGGTCCTGCCTGTGCTCCGCTTGGTGTGAATGTTGAGTGTGATCGATCCACACGGCTGCTTGACCCTGCATCTCCTTCCTTCTTGTTGCTGAGGCCAGTTTTGTTTTCTCTTTCTCCACCTGAACTGCACTTGAAGCCAAGATGAAGGATGAGAAGTGGTTGCTAAGAAGGACCCTCCTGCAGCGAATCCGCTGTGAGGAGGCTACGCTGGCCCAGCTTGTCCTTTCCTTCTCTAAGCTCATTCCAGAGGTCGGCAAGGGGCAGCCTGTCCCTGCCTGCTCTTGTGGCCCGTGAATCAAGAATGGATTTTACATTTCCAAAAGGTTGAACAAATAAAAAAAATAACATTTCATGATACTGAGAAGTTTCCATGTCCATAAGTCAAGTTTTATGGGGGTGTAGTCATGCCCATCTCTTCACAGGCCACCTGCTGTCGTGCAGCCAGGACAGAGTTGCATTCTTGAGAGAAAGATCAGCTGGCAAAGCTGAAAATACTGACTCCTGGCTCTTTAGGGAAACAGTTTCCAGTCCCTGCTTTAAGGGCTGTGTGGCAGGACCCCAGGATCTTGGTCAGATTGTTCCTCACTCAGAGCCTGCTGTGGCCTTCGCTAGTATGTCTGCAAAGTTTGAGTGCTACGGTGCCTCTAATGGGGGCGTTGAGCTCTGTCATGCTAGATTTCAGGGTGTCTGCCTCATGGTCATCTGTCTCACCAACAGAGACCCTGTGGCCAGATTCAAACTAGCAGGAACAGTTGGTCCTTGGCAGCAGGGATACCTTAGAGCTGAGCTGCCACCCACCCTGAGGTGGTGCCATGACACCCACTGTCTGGGTCAAGGTTGGGGCAGGACTGGTGTCCTGAACTGCTGTGCGATGTGGATCGTAATAGCCAGGGGGGAGAGGGGGCTGCTATTACTCCCCGTATCGCAGGGGGTGCCTCACATCCCTGCAATGTGGATCGTAATAGCCAATCACTCCCCCCTGCAATGTGTGTCCATTATTAGCAGTCTCTTTTGTTCAGGATATTAGGAACAATTTCATAGGTTGTGTGTACACAGCCTGCAATTGGAGAACAAATACCATAATCTGCACCTCCGGATATTAGGAACCATATCACACAATGGGTGTACACTTTTTGGGAGATTTGGGGTAATGTCGTCCTGTGTTTCCCTGAGTATTCGGAAACACATCACAGGGCAGCTGTACACTCACTACTCTCTTGGCAGGAACATCGTACTTTACCTACTGGAAATTAGGAGCAATATCACAGACTGGGTGTCAAGCCACTGTCATATTGGAAGTAATATCATGCTCTCCCCCACAAGTTATGAGGAACAATAGCACAGGGGGGTGTGTACCTTCTCCAGTAGTGGGAGTAGCATCATCATTTCTTCCTTTAGATGACAGGAACAATATCACAGGGTGGGTGTACACCCCGTGTGTTTTTGGAAGCAATGTCATTCTCTCTTCTTCTAGGTTTTACGATTCATATCACAGGCGGGGTGTACATCCCTTGTTATATTGGATGGAATCTCATCCTCTTTCAACCTGTATCTTTAGAACAATATCCCATAGAGGCTGTCCATCCCTTCAATATTTGTACTACTACCATCTTCTCCTTTCCTGGATATAAGAAACAATATCACAGGAGGGGTGTACACCCCTTGCAATACTGGTAATAATATCACCTCTCCCCTGTGGTTATTAGGGACAAAATCCCAGGGTGGCTGTAAGGTTCCTACTTTATTGGGAGTAATATCATCCACGCACCCCCTGGATAAGAGGAACCATATCACTGAAGAGGTGTCCACCCCCTTCGATATTGTCAGCCATGTCATCTTCTTCCCACCCGGATATTAGGAATGATACCCCAGGGTTGGGGCGGTGTACACCCACTGCCATATCGAAAGTAAAAGCAGCCTCTTTCCCACTGGATATTAGGAACTATATCACAGGTGTGTGTGCACCTTCTGGGATATTGGGAGTACTATCAGCCTCCACCCCGCTGCATATTAGGAACAATATACGGGTGGCAGGGTGGTTACAGCCCTTGGGATATTGAGAGCAATATTCTTCTCTTTCCCCTGTACAGTAGGAACTACATCACAGGGGTCTGTACACCTTCTGCGATATTGGGATTAATGTTATCCTCTCCCCCACTAAATGTCAAAAACAGTATCACAGAAGGGTGTACACTCCTCGGGATATGGCCAGTAATGTCATCGTCTCTACCTTTGGATACTAGGAACAACATCACAGAGGGTGTGTACACTGCCCTGCAATATTGGGCATAATGTTATCCTCTCTTCCCCTGGATATTAGGAACGATATCCCTGGTGGTGGGAGGTGGAGTACATTAAGAACAATATCACTGGGTGGGTGTACACCCCCTGTGATATTGGGTGCAGTATCATCCTCTCTTCCCTAGGATATTAAGCACAATATCACAGGAGGGGTGTACAGCCACAGCCCCTGCATTATTGAGAGCAATAGCATCTTCTCTGCTCTCGATATAAGGAACAATATCCCAGGGTGGGTGTACATCCCCTGCGACACTGGGCATAATGTTATTGTCTCCCAACGTGGATATTGGGCATAGTGTCACAGGGGGGTATATGCCTTCTTCGATATTGGGAGCCATATCATCCTCTTCCCTCAGGATTGTAGGCAAAATACCGAAGGGGTTTTACAACTCGTGTGATATGGGCAGTAATATCATCCTCTCCCTACCTAGATGTTAGGAACTATATCACAGACGGCTGTACATTTCTTGCGATATTGGGAGTCATATCATCCTCTCCCATCATGGATATTAAGAACAATATTACAAAGGAGGTGTACAGCCCCTGCCATATTGAGAGAAATATTATGCTCTCCCCTTCGGGATATTAGGAACAATATCGCAGGAGGTGTGTACAACCACTGCGATATTGGGAGTAATATCATCCTCTCCCCCTGAATATAAGAAACAATATCACAGGAGGATGTACACCCCTTGTGATATTGGGAGTCATATCATTTTCTCTCCCTCTGGATATTTGGAACAATATCACAGTGGGTGTGTACACCCCTTGCGATATTACCACTAGTATCATCGTCTCCCTCCCACGATATAGGGAAGAATATCACAAGGGGCTGTACACACCCTGCAATATTGGGAGTAATATCTTCCTCTCCCCCGCTGGCTATTAGGAACAAGGTCACAGAAGGGGTGTACACCCCCTGCTCTATTGCGAGTGATATCGTCCTCTCCGTCCCTGGATATTAGGAACCATATCACTAGGGGGTGTACACCTCCTGCAATATTGAGACTAATTATCATCTTCTCGCCCCCTGGATATTAGGAATCATATCACAGGGGTGGTGTACACCCCCTGTGAAATCGGAGGAAATATCATCCTCTCCACCTTTGGAACACTTTTTAACATAGCTTTGTATGTGGGGAGGACTCGAGTGATTAATCGAATGTTTCATCAGGTGCGGTTCTTCTGTTTTGACACAACATTTGGTGAAATTTCCAGGGACTCCTGTGGTCAGCCTCACGGTTTCACTCTGTCACTTTCTAATGCTTTCTAATTCTTTGGGAGTCTTTTAAATTAAGCGCCTTCATTTAAAAATAAGTTTTATAATATGCAGTTTCAGGTTAATTCTTCACCTTTGTGTCTCAGGCAGTGGCTCCCCACCTGTGAGTAGCCAGAAAGGTCCACGCAGTTTTCCAGGGCGGCCTTTGCATTTACTGGAACTATTAAGAGCTCGTTCCTGCTTCCACGGTGATTGGCAAGCAGGGCACCTGAGGCCTTGCGTGGCTTAGCGTCTTCTGCAGGCTTAGAGGTCACTTTCTGTTCCCCAAGCCTGCTCTGCTGTGCCGAGTGTTCACTGCGGGCGATGGTCACACTGTCTGGCACAGGCCACAGAGGCCACAAGGCAGACTCCACCTAGCAGAGCCTGCAGAATGGCAGAGCCCGGCCTCCTCGCCGCCCTTCACAGGGAGCAGAAAGCGCAAGCCTGTGATCAAGGCTGTGCTAGCCCAGAGAGCCTCCGAACAGGTTTAATTGAGGAATCGACTCCTACCAACTGCCCATGTTTAGGATGTGTCTGAGTTTTTGTGATTTTTTCCTGCACTGAAGCTACTGGGCTGGCTCTGAGTCACCCTCATGGGACTTCACGTTGCCCCGACAGGAAGCCGCGGGGGAGGTGGGCCGCACAGAGGCTTGCGACCGTGATAATGAAGGGCTTGTTGCCTCTTGGGACAGCGAGTTCAAGCTCTTTGTAATTGTCAGCGTAAATAGTGACCCGCTGAGGACACGGCTGTATTTCAGGGTGGCATGTTTGATTGTCATCCTTAGTATCAGGTACCTGCCTCTAAAGTGAGGGTACCCATAGTGCGGCTCCAGGAGGGCAGCTCCTGCCAAACACACGTGCCCCTGGGCCTCTGCATCCAAGGTCGTGCTGCCAGCCAGGCCTGCAGCTGTAGGTGCAGCGGGGTCTTCATGGCACTGAGCGCCTTCCTCGTTTGCTTGTGGGGCCCAGCCCTCTGTCCCTCCCGGTCCCCAGTGCGGCTCCTCCCTGGGTTCTCCCAGCCCCATGCACACCTCCGTCTTCACAGCTTCCCTAGTTTTCTCTTGGGTGCCCCAGGTGGGCGCCTGGGCAGGGTTCGTGTGTTAGTCGAGTTGTCTCCAGCCTTCCCTGGCTGGTAGTTCAGCAGGTCCCTTCAGATGAGTCAGCCAGCTGTGTGCCTGCATGTTCAGGATATTTGTCAGGGGCCTTCCTCAGGTCAGAGCAAGACCGAGGCTCACCTCCTCCGTGGGACTTTGGAGCCCGCCCTGTAGAGACGCCAGCCACGTCCAGAGGGGCCGCCCGGGTCCCCACAGGCTGGTGGGAGTGACTTCTGAGCCACTGGAGGCCCCACTTTGTGTTCCTACACCCCACAAAGACACTTAAAGTGCCATGTTCTGGTGCTTTGTGCCTCTCAAGTGTGGCACACAAGCCTGGACGGGGATCTGAGCGGGCGCTGCCTTCCTCAGGCTGCGCTTGTGTTTTGGGGCCCCTGGAGCACTCTTGGTTGTGATTCTCGCCGCTGTCTGGGCTCCCCTAGACGGTCTCACCCGCAGCCTGAGGGCCATATCAGCAGCCACCGAGGAGCCGGCAGGTCCGGGGTTGGTCCCACTCAGTCCTTCTCGACTTTGGTGACAGAGGAGACAGCAAAACTTCGGCTGGGAGCCCCAGGCCTTCTTTGCTTGGGGCCCTGGGACTGAGATAGCACAGATCCTGCCATCCACATGCTGGGGGCCCCACCCTGCGGCTCCCTCCTCTGGTCAGGGGCCACACCCCTGAGCTGGGCAACTCCAGGTCCTCAGGACGGGTCCTGGATGCAGAGAGAAGGAGAAGGGCGGCGGTTTGAGCCCAACTGTGTTGGCTTCATCTTCTGCCTCTTGTCCCTAAATACATTTGCAAAGTTTTCCAGATGAAAACTCAGACGGGATTTTTAATGACTGGAATCTGTGAATTCCATGGAAGCCAAGTCTGTCCACCTCTTTCACCCACCTCGCTTCTCCCCATTGGGGCTGATTTTGGCAGGGTTCATAGGGGCATGGACGCAAGGGGTGGTAGCCAGCCCTCATCCCTGCGTCCCTCTCCTCCTCCCCTCAGCCCCACAGCATTTCAGTGTTATCCCCTTCCCTGCAGGCGTCCTCATGAAAACCAAGTGCGGCTGGAGGGAGACGCCTGCGCCGGCTCCTGTGACCTTCCTGGGCCAGCCCGACTGCAGCGGACCCTGGGCAGGCATCTGTCTGGTGCTGCCTCCGTGTCCCTCCCGTCACCTGACGCTCCTGCTCCTGAATCTTCACGCGTGTGCTCCGTGCAGCCACCTCACGGGCTCCCTGGGAACGGAGACAGTGTCTCATGCCAGTCAGAATGCTCTTCTCTGTCTACTGAATAGTCCAACACAGAATCATTCCTCTGTGATTATTTATGCTTTGTCATGTAGAACTGGAATAAAGAAAAAGTGAATTTAGACATTACAGCCATCAGGTTGAAGCTAGGTAATTGCATTAGGGAATTAAATGAAAGCATTTGAGCTTCTTGAGTTCTAATTCCACATCTTTGTATCCCCATCACCCCATACCCAGTGTCTAACACAGCTCTTGATCTAGGAGTTTCTTGATAAATGCTTATTGAATTGAACGGGACTGAGCTTAACATTCCCACCCAGAGTTAGAAGCCAGTCCCTGAGCAAATTGCATTTAGAACGTGAGTTTGATGTTACTGTGGTAAGGGGTATCCTACACATCATAATTCCTGGTCAATATCGGGTATTTAGTCAAACAGACTCAAGTATAGAGAGGCGTTGGCCCATCTGATGAAAGGGTAAGGCACAGTGCTTTAGGTCCAAGTCCCCAATATCAACTATGAAAGTAAAACGTCAACTCCAATTACAGCCCTGTCCTCAGCGGGTCCCTGTTCACGCTACCAATTATAAACAGCTTGAACTTGCTGTCCTGAGAGGCAACACACCCTCCATTCTCTCTGCAGTGCAGCTGCCTTGGTGGATGGAACATGCCACTCCTCCCTCCCTCCCCCCTCCTCTCTCCCTCCCTCCCCCTTCCTTCTTCCTGTCTTCTGTCACCTTTTCCCCCCCACCTTCTCTCCTGGGCGAGGGGCAGAAGAGAAGAGACCTCCGGAATCTTCTGCTTCATCCAAGCAGCTTGGGGGCAGCATCAAGTGCTACAATTTGGCTGCCCCAGCAGGTGCCTCAGGGCAGCCTTTCTAATGGGAATCCTGGAATCTTGTCTTTCCTTAATGTGCCCTAAAGGCTGGAGAACATGAAGTGAAACAATGCTCCATGCTCAGTCCTATGATTTTATGTATTTATTGGACTTACTTTGAAATTAAACTAAGTGATACCCAAGGTAGAGCATTAAAAAAAAAGAAAAAACAGGCTATGGTGTTTGAAAAACAAAGTCATTTGGTTTGTTGGTTTGTTCTTAGACCGTCACAGGCTCCTAGGTCACACGTTTCAGTTTCTCAGGGAGTGACTTTCTCTCTGGAAGCTGTATCAGCCTCTTGTTTGATGATGTCAGCCACAGCAGAAAGAAGCACTCCGTAGGCCCGGTGCTCAGCACCTTGGCGTGAGCTCCTGCCATCTGTTTATACTCATCACAGCTCTGTGCAGTGGGCGTCCTCCTCATCCATGTGGGAGGATGGAGGATGGAGGCGGAAGGGTGAGTGATGGCAGGATCACATTAGGGGTCTATCCCGAGGTCGGGAGGGGAACCGGCCCAGGATCTCAGTGCCCATTGCGTCCTTCCTCCTCCTCCTCTGTCTCTCTGTGACTGTTTGACTCAGGCTGCAGGGACAGACATGAGTATGTGCAGAGCGTGTGTGCACCCTGGGGGTGTGTCTGCATATTGGAAGGGAGGGATGTGAGCGTGTACAGAGCGTGTGTGCACACCTTGGGGGTGTATGCTGCCATTGGCAGGGACAGATGTGAGTGCGTACAGAATGTGTGCTGGCATTGGCAGGGATAGATGTGTACAGAGCGTGTGTGCACACCTCGGGGGTGTGTGCTGTTGTTGGCATGGACAGACAGGACAGATGTGTGTACAGAGCGTGTGTGCACACCTGGGGGTGTGTGCTGTTGTTAGCATGGACAGACGTGAGCATGTACAGAGCGTGTGTGCACCTCTGGGGGTGTGTGTTGGTGTTGGCAGGGACAGATGTTTACAGAGCATGTGTGCATACCTCAGGGTTGTGTGTTGGCATGGACAGACGTGAGCGTGTACAGAGCGTGTGTGCACCCCTGGGGGTGTGTGCTGGTGTTGGCGGGGATAGATGTGTACAGAGCATGTGTGCATACCTCAGGGTTGTGTGTTGGTGTTGGCATGGACAGACGTGAGCGTGTACAGAGCGTGTGTGCACACCTGGGGATGTGTGCTTATGTTGTTTTATAAGTGGCAAATACGTGGCCTGTTGCCTCGGGCGATGTGCGCCCATGCTGAGTCCGTCAATGGCCCTCGGGTTGGGGTCTCCATCTCCCCAGACAGCACTCGAGTGTCTTGAGGTTTCAGATTCTTCCTCTCCAGGTACTTGGGCCTCCTCAGGACCAAACATCAGAACCAGTCAACTGCAAACTACAAGAACATTCAAATGCATCTTCAGTAGGAAAAACAAAAGCAATTGGAATAATTTTCCAACACGACCCCGTGGTTAAGCCGTTAGATACTCCAGCCAACAGATTGAGTCACTTTAAAATTCACACCAATTAAAATGGTTGTGAGAGTTGCAGAGCTTTACGGCTAAACCTTGAAATAATTGAAGTGTTCTGCTCCATTTGCTTACAAACTAAGGTTGGGGATAACTTTCCATCCAAAGTAGCAACCTTCTAAATCCAGCTTAGATGCGAGGCTCCCATTGACACAGGAAGAGACAGTGGCCGTTGTTTATTCTCCTGTGTTCAGATACTTTGTCATTTTTTTTTTTTTTTTTTTTTTGGTATCCTGATCATCACTTCTGCTTTTCCATTTCAAACTAAAGGGAGTTTAGTTCTGTTTTGGAGAAGCTGTGGTTAGTGGTTTCTTTTCATGGTTTACTTAATCTCTTAGGTCTGGTGCTTCCATTTACCCAAATGGACTTTTCTTTAGTAAGACGGTGCCGTAGCCCAGGGCTTCTCCCTCCATATCTGCTCCCCAGGAGGCCCCCTAGGAATGGGCGCTGGAGATCCAGCCCCTCTCTGTGTGCCGTTTTCTTTGAATCCAACGTAGGTTTGGCTCAGAGAAGAAAACAGGCCTCCGGGTTGGGTGCCTCTGACTGCTTGCTTGTGAAATGTTTAATGATAAGGCGCCTTCCAAGCTAATTTTACACATTGATAGTTGTAGCTTGAAGTATCGCTGCAGTCATAAGAACAAGAAACACTCCCATAAAGTAGATAGGCAGAAGAAAAGCCATAAAAGTTTAATGAAGTGCAAATAAAATGGTGTTGTAAGAATGTACAGTGGGAAATGCTCTCACTCCAGCCAGATGGGCTGTGGCATCCTCCTGTAAATACACTCATCCACGTGTGGCCCTGATCACAATCACTACTGTGAATTGTGATCCAGAATGTTCTTGGGGCCCGATGCCTGGACTGTGCCAGCAGCTGAGTCTGATTGGGCGTCATGGCAGTGATGTGCTTAGCGCGGCCAGCTGGGCTGAGGGGTGGCCACCCGTGCACTCGCCACGTGCAGCCGTTATTCTGGTGATGGAGTTGCACGCGGCATGGCTTGTCCACCTGGGCTACTTAAAGTACCAGGAACCCAACCGCGGGTGGGTGCCTCCTGACATGGGAGCTGTCTTTTTTATCCAGGGCCCTCTGGCGCTGCAGACCCCGGCTGCCGTCCCTTGAGCCCACGTGGAGGCACCGGAGGGCTCTGCTGAGGCATGGAGGTCCCCGAGCAGGTGGTCACTCATTGCTTGTGGAGTGGTCCATGGCCTGTGAGTTTACTCCCGGGGTCTGTATGGACGAGGTTAACCAGTTCACAGCTGGGCACTTACCCCTTACACAGGTGACACTAGTTGAAGTGGAATCTATATTAGCTCGTACGGGAGTACGTGAGGAGCTGGGAGGGTGGGGGAGGCTTGGTCTTAGCACTGGAGCTCGGGCTCCTGACATTCTGTGTCTTCCTGTTGAGGGGCCGTCAGGGCTGCTGTGGGTCCTGAAGACAGTGGATGCCATATGGACCAGGGGATGTGGAAGCCTCTAGAGGCTGCGGGAGACAAGGAGACGGTCGCCTCCCCAGAGCCAGCCCTGCCGACACCTCGACGTTAGCTGGTGGGACCTGTTTTGGACTCCAGCTTCCAGAAATGTGAGAAAATAAGTGTTTAGGGTGCTAAATTTGGGGTGATTTAATGGAGAAATAGAAAACTAGTCCATGAAGGTGCACGCATTGAAATGTGTTCTGTCCAGGTGTTCACAGAGGGGGCATCGTGTTCTGGGAACCGTGCAGTTTTACTGAAGGAAGGGAGCTCGCCACGCCTTTCCTCATGTAACTGAAGGTATGTATGCCTGCCACACCACCCGGGAGACAGGGCCTAGGATTCTGACTTTATTTCTTATGGGAACCAAGCCACAGAACACGGTGAGGGCTGAAATGAGCTTCCTACAGCCTGAACTGGGAAGAGGAATGGCAAGTAGTTTGTGTTTTTCTACACAGACCTGTCCTTTCAGGTTTTCTTAAGTTCTGGAAAAAGGGAGAAGCCAGACACACCTCGGCGAGGGACAGTGTTTCTGGAGGTGGTGTGGCTTCAGCCTGAACGTGGCCGTGTGGCTGGGAGGCTCAGAAACTGCCCTCCAAGGACACTCATCTGTTCTTATTGCACTAATACTTCGTTTATAGAAATCCACAGAAATTACAGGGCAGTGCGGGAGGCCTCTGGTCTGGATGGGTTTGTGTGGACCGAGGGCACAGGGAGTTGTCCCAAGTGCTTATCCTGATCTGGCAGAGGCTCTGTTCCCAAATAATTATTCCACAGTTTCAGAGCCTATATCTGAGGGATAGTCTTAACTTTGTTGCATAAAAGCAAACATAGTATGTCTTGAGGATCTAAAAATCCATTTAGTAGTCATGGCTGTAAACTCACACATGGGGTTTTGGGATGGAGTGAAAACCACCGTCACCTGGTGTGGACGCTGCGTGGTATTTTTAGTGTGGTGGCTTGCTCGTGCCTTGAGCTCCATCTGCAGTGTGAGCAACAGCTGTGCATTTGAGAAATGTGGGCAGCTCAGCTTCCTCCTCCAGGTGCATGCGGGCGTCTGGGTGAGGGGCCTGGGATGAGGCCACATCAGTGGGAAGGAGCTCGGGTGTGTCAGCAGATATGTCTGTCTCTACAGGCCTGCAAGCCAGCCAGAACCCAGTTTTCCTTTGGTCATCTAATGCTGAAAAAAAATCTGTTAGTCTCATAATTTATATTAATGAACCATTTGGCCATACATAACATGTTACAAATGCATGAGGCTTTACAACTTGGCAGATGTGTAACTCACATGTTCTGACTGAGTCAAACTGTTGGAGATATGTTTCACTTGAAGGTTTTTAGCATTTTATGCACAAACCAAATGCCAATAGCATTTTGAAAGAGTATTTTGGAATTTTAAACAGAATGGGACAGTGCTGGGTCTCTGGGATGCTGGTGAGGTGGACGTGACCTCAAGCTCTTGGAGTTTGCAAGCAAGCAGGATTCCTAAATTGTCACACCTGCAGTGCTGGAAGCCAAAGTGGATTTCTGTAAACGAGGTATTTGTGCAATAAGGAACAGATGAGTGTCCTTGGAGGGCAGTTTCTGAGCCTCCCAGACACCGCAGGAGGAAGCGGGGGAGGGGTACAGTTACCCACCAGAACCTGGACGGTGGAGCCGGGTTTGCAGGTGGCCCTGCGTGGCAGGTCATTACGTGCAATAAGGAACAGGTGAGCGCCCTTGAGGGCAGTTTCTCAGCCCTCTTCGGAACCGCAAGTGGAAGACGCCCGGGGTGGGGGGGTCAGTTACTCCCCCGGAGCCTGTATGGTGGAGCCGGGTTTGCTGGTGGTCCTGCGTGGCAGGTCATTACGTGCAATAAGGAACAGGTGAGTGCCCTTGAGGGCGGTTTCTCAGCCTGCTTCGAAACTGCCAGTGGAAGAGGCCCCAAAGTGGGAGAGGGGTGGTCAGTTATCCAGTGGGGCCGGGTTTGCTGGTGGCCGCTGTGTGGCAGGTCACTCCGTGGAGCGATGGGAGGTGAGTGGAGTGGGAATAGAGGACGCACCTTCCACAGCTACTGCTGGGACTTGGCTCTGGTAGCAAAGGGGGCATAGAGGGATTCCCATCAGGGGCAACATGGCTGGTATCTCACGTGTACTGGACGCCGAGGTGTGGCTATATGTGATCTCAGTCTCCACAGCAGCCCTGGGATGTGCATTCAGTTACCTTCCCATCTCACATTTGAGAAATCTCAAGGCTCACGTCACAGCTGGGTGGGTTAGAACTCATGTCTCAGGCAGGACGTTGCCCCCAGAGCCCAACTCTTACCCCACCTGCTCTTTTCAGTCCACCAATCTTGAGAGGGGGGTGTGGTGGTGGGAGACGGAGGTCATGCATTTCAGGGGGCGGCTGAGAAACCAACACAGTAGAAGGGAGGCAGGAGACACAGGCAGTGCTTGGGAGGTCTGCGCAGAGTCTGGGTGTGGGAGACACCTGGGCCTGTGAACACCATTCTGAGCTCCTGGCTTGCCCAACGTTGGCCCTCAGCCACATGCTGCGGGCTTTAGGTGAAATCTCAGTCCCTCGCGTGGTGAGGGCATCTTCTCTCCCTGGCTTTGCCTCTCCCTAAATCACGGAGTCTCAGTGGGGATGGCGGGGTGGTTGGTGGTCCATGGAATTTGCCCTCCACCTCCATCTTTGTCCTATCCTGTCTGGCCTGTTACTTACATCTGTCTCTTCAGAGCCTGCAAATGAGTGGAGGCCATGGCAGCCTCGCGCTGACAGGCCTCTCAAACTTTATTATTCAGAATTGTGTTAAATGCTGATTCTTAGGCACACCATTAGACTCTCTACACCTACCTGGCATGGGTACTTTGAGGAAAGTACAGAAGGTTGCTGGGCTGTTCCAGGAGGGAATTTGCATTTGTAGAATGTCCACTGTGGTCCTTCCAGCACGTGGCATTAAACCTGGAAGACCTCTGGGTGCTGTGCTGGTGAGGAAGCCCCGGCAGGACGAGGGGCTGCTGGGGCTCGGACTTGATTCCTGGGCTGGGGGCTGCGGGCTTGTTCTCTTCAGTGGGCCTGCTGATGGGATGCCCTGGGAAGTCCTGCTGTGCACCCGGGGGAAGGTGCAGAGACAGGCTCAGGGAATACAGACCATGGATTTTAAAATTCCTACTGGAAAATCTTTTATGAGCAAATTTGCATCTGAAGACAATCATTGCTTGAATAGTTTATTTACAAAATTGATCCTATGAACAAACAGATTAAAGTTATCATTCATGCCTTGTCTGTAATGTAAATAGGAGCTATTACCGCAACCTCAATTAGCTTTACATTTTGTATCAGATTGCAGTCCAGATTACAAACGGCTGCTTGATAATCTAATTGATAAAATGGAGGAATTTAGTACTTGGAACCCAGAGTGAAGAGAACAGAATTGCTTTGGTTTCTAAAAAGCATGTGACTGAGGGGTGACCTGGGGTGAAGAGAAGTGGGTGGAGTCATTACACTGGAGGAGATGATCTGCCCCAGCCTTTCTCAGCTGTCTTCTGGATAAAACAAAGGGGTGATAAATGGAAAAATTCAGCCCTGAGTTCGTCTATGCCCTGAGCAGCTTATATGGTCATTAATGTGACCGGGCTGTATCTGTGAAGCCTCCATATGGGCACAAAGGAATTAGAGTAAGGCGGCCAGCGGCCTCTGGCATCTGGGCCGTGTGTCATTTCCTAAAGCCCTTTTGGGTGAAATGACAGTTGCAATGTCTGTTCAGAGGAGTGTAATCTCACGTATGAGATGCAGAATTTAAACACCAAAGCCAGGAAGCTTGGTGGGAGTGGCTGTCTTCCAAGTGCTTTTCTGTGCTGCCATGGATGAGGCGAGGATGTGTCATCTGTTGGTGAGATCCACTGGTGAAGGGGCTAAGCCAACCCTGGCGGGGGGGTGTGAGGGGGAGCGTGTGTGAAGCTACATCTCTTGGCATCCCAAGTAAATACATTTTGTAAAACTTGTGAATTTGACCCTAACCCTGAGTGTTGAAGTCTGGTGCAGTGTCTTGAGCCCTCTTCTACATTGAGGATGAGTGACTGTAAATGACCAATCCCTCAGTGGTGAAAGTTCAAATTTAGCTTTCCTGAGGAAGCCAGACTTCAGTCACCCGTGTCTCCATTGTAAACACTGCGGCCCCTACGCGGGTGGCTGCAAGTTTCCAGGCCCTCTTTGGAGAAGCAGCCATGTGGTGTTTGGTGATTTGATAACATCAGCCACCTGTCTTCTAATCACGGTACTAAATGATCCTCCCACAAGGAAATGGATCTAGTTTCTTCCCCGATCGTTGGAAGAAGCAGCCCGCCTAGGGGCTGCACCGTCCTCTGCACTTCCACAGCGAAGCCTGTGTCTCTCCGAGGAGTGTCATGTGGGTCGTGGGAATCATGGGAATTGCCGCCTCTGTTCTTCCTGCTTTTGAGGGCTCGGGCAGCTCTGCCTGTTTCACCCGGGACGAGCAGCGGATGGTCTCTGGCTGCTGTGGGACTAGGGCTTGGGATGCGTCATCACATCCTGTGGCCTGTCCAGGTGGGCATCATTGTCTTTTGCCTGTTGGCTGAGGCAGCTGTGATGCCATGGGGGTTATGCTTGTGTCAGGGCCAACCCAGTTCTTCCCATACACACCTCTCCTGCTGGAGTGCCTTTCCTTATGACGTGTTGAATTAGTGTGGAGAATGGAGAGAGGCTCTGGGCCTCTCCTTCCCATTCTTACTCCCTGGAGCTGTGATGCCCGACAAGGGAGCCCATAGCCTGAGACTCCTTTAATTAGAAGAAAGATTTGATTACATAGCTAAACACACTGGAAAAGAACTTCACAGGTTAAATTCCAGATTCAGCTCTTCAGGCCCAGTGGCCACGTTTTGGGCCTGAGCAGCTGTAGGTGGCTGTTGCCTTTGAGTTGGCTGAGCAGGTTGGGATGTTTCCAGTTCAGCAGGCAGTTCTCTTGCATGGCTCTGCCTGTGGTGAGGGCACCTCAGCTGGAGAGCCTCTTGGGAATCCCTTAGGCCTCTGGCTGCAGCCAGGCTGCACGGTTCCTGTGCCCCAGGTCCTCTGCAGGCCCAGATGGGACCCACCACAGAGCCAGGACGGCTAGACTTTTGTGGTACTGTGTGCAGACACCAGAGGGGCAGGTCCGGGCCTTGCAGGGGCTGGAGTGACTGGCCTCCTTGGCCAGGCTCCTGTCTCCGAGTCTTCATGGGAAATGCATCCACCATGCACACCGTGCACCAAAGGAAAACTGCAGGCTTCTCTGTGGATGGTGAATTGAGATCATGCCGAGTAACTAGGCTTGGGCTCCTGACCAGTGTGGAACTTGATACTTTTAGGTGGAACATGACATGCCTCCGTGTGTACATGGCAAAGAGAATGCAGCGTTGTCAGTTTGAATCCAGACGTGCTCCCATTTTGAGGTGGAAGGTTCTGGGAGTATTAGTTGTTGATGGTCCTACTGTGGAGGACTTTGAATGCAGGCACTGGTTTAGGATAACCCTGGTTTCCTGGTCCTGTATGTGGGCATCCCTGAATATTCCGGGCTGGAGGAAGGCAGGGCAGATGGGAGGGTGACAAGCGGTCAGGTGTTTCCAGCTGTGGGGAGTGATGCCATCAGATGGCCGAGGTCAGGAGGGTTGTGGCTGGGGGAGCAGGGGTGCGTGGAAATCCCATGTTTCCTGGGGCATGGGGGAGGACCTGTTGAACTCTATTCCTGGGCAACAGTTCTTCCATTCTCAGGAATCTGTGCCATTGTAATTGTAGCAAGTTCTGTAATTGCTCTAATTACTTCCTGTTAAGTCCCCATTCCTGTTACCATGAATTAGCAACAGTGATAAGTTTGCCTGGTCAAGCCTTGCCAAGAAAAACCAGTGGAACTAGTTTTGGTTGCCTTGAGTTCCCTCCAAATTGGATTCCTTAGGGGCTTGTGTCCCCACAGATGCTGCAGTTCCTCCTGGGCCTGGCAGGCACATTCCACACATTCACATCTCAGCTCAGATGCCGGCGTGCACATTATTTATAGAAAATCGCACTGCGCTGTGATTGGCTTGAGCTGATGTTTTCTAGGTGGGAGATGGAGGCCAAGGACCTGTGAGGGACTGTCCGATTGTCCTCTCATTGACTTGGAGCAGGTGCACATCTGTTCTTCAAAAGTTCTAATGGGATGAAATTAGAAATATGAATTTTTAAAATTCACGTGTTATGAACTCTCTTCAGTGATTTCCTCTGAAATGAGAGACTATTTGTGGACAAGGCACTTAGCCTGCAGCTCTCCTGAGAACTATCCTAGACCTCGATGCTGTCCTATGGTCTCTTCCTGGGTTGGGGTGCTCTGCTGGAAGTAAAACCAAAGGAAAGAACGTGGTCAGTGTGCATCACTACTGCAGCCAGCTCAATGCACACCCACTTGGAGGGGGGCTTGATCACTTAACATTTTAAATGCATTTCACATTAAACCAGCAAGTCAGCCAGTGCTTTCTGTAAACAAGCTGCCTGGCTCATGGGAACCTGACACTTTTCGGAAGAGAATACTTGCATCTGTGGAGTGTCAATATTTGTCTCATTTCTTGAGACTTTGTTCAAAGTGATGAACGTGTGTAAATTAGGACTTTTTTGTGTAAATTGGGCCACAGAGATCTCTAGGCACAGTCAGGGGAGTAAACAGTTGTGAAAGATGCCGCCTGATGTGAACCATGGCCAGGCACTTTGGAACCTGGGATCCCATCTCCAGCCTTTCAAAGGACGTAGAGGAATATAAAATGCAGATGGGAGAGTTCATATTTTGGGCATCTCTGTTCTTTTGAAATCAAAGTGCAAAGAAAAAGTTTTGCCTTGAGGTCTTACCCCATACTTGTTTTTCTCCTGAGGTTTTAAAATTTTTTTAACTGTACTTTTTTCTCCTCTGATCCTTGGGGAACTTCTATCTTCATGTCTTCTTAAAAGATACGGTTAAATTCAACACTGAAATGTGAAAACATGCTTTCATATTATTTTTATTTTAACCAATATATCTGACATTGGTGAAGAACTAAGTGAGTGTGTTGGTTTATTTTTACTTTTTTGTGAGAGTCTTGCTGTGTTGCCCAGGCTGGAATGCAGTGGCATGATCTTGGCCCACTGCAGCCTCACTTCCTGGTTTGCACCATTCTCCTGCCTCAGCCTCCTGAGTAGCTGGGATTGTAAGTGCCTGCCACCATGGCTGGTTCATTTTTGTATTAGTAAAGATGGGGTTTCAACATGTTGGCCAGGCTGTTCTTGAACTCCTGACCTCAGGTGATTCGCTCACCTTGGCCTCCCAAAGTGCTGGGATTACAGGCATGAGCCACCACACTTGGCCTGGGATATTCTTGATTATAACTGTAATAGATCCCTTTAATAAAAACAAAACAGAACAACAACAAAAAAAACCCAAAACAGCTGTCTGAAAAGTCCCAAAATTAAAGAGCTCACTTGGACAGGGATTTGGACACCCGTGGAATGGCCCAGCACAAACCATAGTTACATGGGCCGCTCAGCCTGTTAGATCCTTGGGGTATTTGAAGTGGTGGGGATATTTGCGTTTCTGCCTCTGGATATCATGTTAGTATGAATTCGGCTGGTGTTTGAGGGCCAGGCTCAGATCTGGGAAAACAAGAGCCCCTACCCTCACGCCTCTTCTCTTCTGTGTGTGTCTCTTAGAAAAGTAGAAAGCTTAAGAGATTTTTTTCAATGAGCTGGGAAGATGGAAAAACAAGCTTAGAATGTTTATTGTTTAGAAGAAGGGAAGTGCAAGGAATACTCAGCTTTGCTGCTGCTGAAGGAGGCCCCTGGCGGAGGCTGCTTCAGAGGTGGGGTCTGAGAAAGGTGGTAAGAGGCAAATAGGATGCCCCATCCGGTTTGCCAGAGATGGGGAATGTTAGTATTTCCAAAACAGCCTCAGCATTCTGGAAAAGGCTTCGGAAAACCCGCTAAGGTGTGGGACCTTGTTGGCTGCTGGGTAGAAGGAAAACATTGCTGGTCCTGAGGACTGTACTGTTCTTTCACTGCTATAAAGAGCTATTTGAGGCTGGGTAATAAAAAAAGGTTTAATCGGCATACAGTTCTGTGGGCTGTACAGGCTTCTACATCTGGGAAAACTTACAATTAGGGTGGAAGGTGAAGGGGAGGCAGGTATGTCTTCACATGGCTGGAAGGGGAGAGAGTGAAGGGGAAGGTGCCATGCACCTCCAAACAACCAGATCTCAGGAGAACTATCATGAGGACAGCACGTGGAGGATTGTGCTAAACCGTTAGAAACCACCCCCCATGAGTCAATCACCTCCCACCAGGGCCCACCTCCAACACAGGGTTACAGTTCAGCATGAGATTTGGGTGGGGACACAGAGACACACCATGTCAGGTTTCCCATTCTTCTGCACGTGCTTTGCAAATGGTTCTGTCACTGATTTTTGTTTTTGTTGATACATAATATATGTACATATTTTCAGAGTGCATGTGATATCTTGATTCATCCCTATATTGATCAAATCTGGGTACTTGGGATGTCTTTCACTTGAAATATTTTCTTTTCCTTGTGCTGGTAATGTTCAAGTTATTCTCTCCTAGCTGTTTTGAAATACACAGTAGATGACCCACTGCCATCCCCCTGCTGATTTATCAATAGTAGGCCTTGTGCTCCCATTAGGCTGTGTGTTTGTGCCCGTTACCAGCCTCTGCCCATCCTGCTTATGAGTGGGCTCTGCTGGGCCCTGTTGGCCACCTACTCTTGGTCTCCATGAGATCTGCTCTCAGCTCCTGCTTATGAGTGAGAACATGCGCCGTTTCTTTGCTTGGCTCGTTTGCTTAACGTAATGTCCTCCAGCTCCATCCATGCTGTCGCGGATGACAGGGCTCTCCGCTATGTGGTGGAGTATTGCTCCTGTGTATGTTCGGGCCACGTTCCCTTCATCCCCTGTTGACGGGCACTCAGGTGATTCTGGACCTTGGCTGCTGTGGATGGTGCTGCATTGAAGCCGGGAGCAGTCACTGGCTTTATACTCGGGGGACGTGAGCCACTTTGATGTTCTCAAGCAGCCTATTCTCCATGTCCTCCGTGGAATGCCACATTCCTTTGTGCCCATGGCTTCCACTAGGATGAACTGCTGGGAAGGGGCTTTGAGTGAACGCTTGGGTTTCTGTCTTTAACTGGTACCTGACTGCACTGACCAAGCAGGGGTCCCAGTGACCCTGGACACTGCCTCACATAAGGTCCAAAGATGCAGTTATGTTTTTTTTTTTAACTTAAAGGCTTTTGACCTGGTTAAGCTAGAGCATTATCAGTGTTTTTCATATTGGAAAGGTGTATATTTTATTTTCTAAGAAGGAAAAAAATCCTGTTAAAGACTCTAACCACAGATTAAATCATGTCAAGGAAAGAGGTACTATTTTGGGGGAAAATTACCCCTTCATGTCAAAGATCAAGGAGATTACTTACATAGTTTAATTGAGTTAATTATGAAATCTTAAGTGGTTTTGAGAAGATGAACTGTGGATGCTGCAAGACATGAGACTGAGGCTGACTTAATGTTAGTCAGCCCTGACAGAATGTGGCTGTTACTTAAAGCTTGCTCCAGTATTACTTGATAGATTGTAAGTTAATGTAAAGATCTGTTTGATGCTTTTATTTTACAAGATATTATTGAGAAAAAGTTTGACAGCCAAGGAACAGCCTTCAACCAATTTCTTCCTAATTTCTATCACCAGAAAAATTTGTCCTGTTAATTCCAGAATTTACTTTTGGAAAATTCCTGTAAGGAGAGCAGAGGTATTGGTGGTTGAATGGTGACTTGAATTTAGGTGAAGATCATTAAATATTTCATAGTCATGTTTGTCTTGGTGGTTTTAGCAATTTTATATTAAATTTAGAACGGTGAGTCAAACCAAATGTGTTCTTTTGCTTTTGTGATACTCCTTTGTTTGTATGACTGTACTGGTAAAGAATGATAAAATGTGTACAGGGTATTTTTTCTGTGTAGATATCTGGATTTTTAGGGGAACAAATTAATCATTCTAATAGACATTGTGCTGTATGTTGGGTCCTTTGTATATTGAATCCGTATAATGAGGACCACTTGAAAGTATGTTTCTATACAAGATCTTTTATATGCTGACTTGTGTTATGCAAAATCCTTCATCCTCTAAGAAGACTAAGCAACGGGTTGGAGGAGAGGTTTAATCCCCCATTAGGTCTATTCCAAATGCCCAGAATTGAATACAAGTACGAACAGTTCAGAACAGTTTCATCCCATGGCAAGTCAGGGAGCATATGTGGTCATTAAAGTAGAGACGATGTCATAGATGCCATGAGATATAATGTCACTGATGTTGTAGAGATACGATGAAAACAATCAAGTGGGACTTGGAAGCTTGGAGGGACTCACATGGGCGGCTCCTGGAATGCAAACGTGAGCGCCACTTGCTTGTGGATGTGAAGTCTGTGCCTTCTGCTTAGCTCAGTGGGTTATCGGCTGCTCTCCAGGGCAGAGAGGTCCAGCGTTCCTGTGTTTAGGTGTTTGAGCTGCCTTAAGAGGCTAGGTCAATTCTCACTGGTGTCTTCAGGGCTTTAGGCCTTCTGAACAAGCAGGAGGAAGCACGACTTTAGAGACCTTTGAAAATCCCAACGGACTTCAGGGCCATCCCCCTTGGCAGGAGAGAGCCCCACTGAAGGCGAGCAGGGTGCAGTGCGGGCCTGTGCTGGGCCCAGGCGTGTGCGGACGTTGTGAGGGCCACAGGACACAGATCGGTCTTGGTTCACAACTGGTATGATGGCCACGCAGCATTTCTGGCAGGTACATGAGTGCCAGGACTTGGGTTTTGGGGTGTGCGTCCTGGTTGCCTAGTTGTTTGGAAGACCCCTATTCAGACCCCAGCCTGAGTCACCGTGACAGGCCTCCCGCTTCACAGGCCACAAGGAAGCCGAGGCGTCAGTCACTGGACGCCCACCAGATGTCAGATGTGCGTGTGTATCTTCCCTGGTCTCGGGATGGGTCTTGTTTTGAGGTTATAGTAAACGTTCTTTAAGAGGGGTTTTTGGATTTTTTATGTTTGCGAGGAGGCGGCAGGGAGAGCTTGAGCAGTGAGATTCCCTTCCCAACCAATGTGATTTCAGATCACAGGAGGTAATTAGGGCAGTGGAGCTGCCAGATCACCTTCCCAACCAATGAGAATTCAGATCACAGCAAGTAATTAGGGTAGCGGGGCAGGTGGCAGAACCCTGAACTGTGGCTGTTTCTGGTGTCTTGCCCCGCGGACAGAGCGTGCTGGGGTCTCGTCCTCTATGGGGTGGGTGGAGCGCATGAGCTGGGTGCTGCTGGGCCGTGGCTGGCTCCCCAGCCCAGGGTTTGTGCAGGACTCCTTCTGAAGACAATTTGGAACCCAGAAAGCAGCACTGAAGAGAACGGGTTGGTGCGTTTCTGGATCCTCGGTGCCTCCCAGTCTCAGACGCTGCACAGGCTCTGAGGGGGTCTCACCAGGGAGACTTGCACAGTCAGCCCCCGGGGTGGAGTGGGGCTGCAGGGGGTCTTGCAGGAGCCGGAAGGTGGGGGTGAGTGTCTCACAAGCGGGACCTTGCAAATGGGCCCAGCAGGATGCATCTGTGGAAATGGTGCCACCTAATGCTGGGCTGCGGCCAGCAGGGCCTGAAAGGCTACAGCGGGCTGTGTTTCTGCTCTCTTGACAGAGTCTCTGCATGGTTTTCCTTGGTTTTTGTCTGTTTGGAGGATGCTTCCCCCTTTCTTGGGCTTACGTAGCCTTCTGAGCGTCCTTGTTGAGTATGACAAAGCCCTGAGAAGGCATTTTTATCCATAATTATGTTATCCTGGTGGCTGGATAAATGACCTGCAAATGCGGGTGACTCAGTAGCTCTGAGGGTGTTCAATATCCAAGATAGAGGTGGGAATGAAATGTTCAGGCAGGCGTCAGGGGATCTGTTCTCTGCTTCACACTGGGGCCCTGGTTTGCTGACTGTCTTCACACCATCCAAAGTGGGGATAATGAAGTCTCACGGATTCGGCTCACTGAGAGCTGCCTCCAGCACAGTCTTGTGTGAGTAACAGTTTCTATGTTTGGTGCGAAGGGCGGGCGTCATTTGATCTTATTTGTGGTGGTGCTTATTGGTGGCTTTTCCGTAAGGAATTTAGACTTTATTAGCTTTGGCAAGGGAATCCTGAATGATAAATTGGAAGAATGTTTCAGGAAATTCTGGAACCTGCAGTGAATCTGGATGAAATTGAGATTTGGATTCTCATGATTTCCTAATGCTACCCCGAAACCCAGTAATTGAGATAGTCGTAGAGCTTCAGTTGTGCTGCCCCAGTTCCCCATTTTAAAAGGAACACGTTGCTTTCATCTAGAATGTTCTGAGCTCTGAGTGCTGCCGGCGGAGTGACCAGCTCTCTGCATCAGAGGGGAAGGCCAGGGCTGTGCTCACGACATCGCAGCAGCTGGGAGGTGACCCTGGACCTCAGGCACGTGTGCTGCTGACCATTTTCTGTAAACTCCAAGGGTGCTGCAGTGGTCTCCTTGGCACTTTACAGTCTTCTGAAGCTTTTGAGGTGTCTGCACTTTATAAATTTTTCCAAAGTAGATGGCCTTTTCCCATACCCTTGGGCTGAGTTTTGTCAGAGGCTGGTGTGTGGGAAGCACCACACCCACATTCTGACACAGAAGATACTGGTGCCTAACTGAGGTCAGAGTGGAAATTTGTTTTTCCTTCCCTCCAGTCTGGTCCAGCTGCTCCCTGCTTGGCCAGAAAATCATGCTTATCCAAGTCATAGGCAAACCCCCTAAGTCAAACATTTGTCTTTTTTCTTTAATATATCCATTTAGTTTATATGGGATGATAGGGAAATGTCTTTTTAGGGGAAAATTAATTTAATTACAGAGAACTTTTTTGGAAAAAAACTGCAATCAAGAGGCTATTTTGTAATAAGATCTAGTTAAATACTATAGTTGAAAGCTCGTTGTATTTGATCTTAAACTTGGGCCCGGTGTGCGTGTCCGCACACTTGTGGTCATGAGGCCAGGCTCAGCTGTGAACTACAGGCACGGTACATACGTTCTGGTTGCTTTTTTGAAAGTCTTACTGCTTGGCCTCTCCGACTCAAATGTTGAGTTACATTGATTCTGTTCAGAATGATCGTCCTTCTGTCTAGGGTCCAGTCTTCCTTATCTTTGTCTCCTACAGTATTGTGTAATAGTCAAATATTTTATAGGTTACAGGTGACCTGTTCATTAGGAAAACAATGCCAAATTTTTATATCATTATAATGGACTTGTTAAATGATTGTTAGTACAATGGAGCTTACATGGCAAAAGAGGCTTTGCAGATGTGACTGTAACGGACAGTGAGATGGGGGAGGACCCTGGGTTGTCCAGGTGTGGTCCAGTGTCCTCACATGTGCCTTGATGAGAAGGGAGTGTGAGGGTCTGCCTCAGAGGAGACCTGAGGGCTGAGGGCGGGGGTGGGGCAGGGGCCCGAGGGGCATGTGGCCAAGGGTGGTGCAGGGCTGAGGCCGGGGCAGTGGTTGGAGGGGTGTGGGGCTGTGAGCCAAGCTGCATGGTGGCCTCCATGAATTGGGAGACTCCAGGAAGGAACACAACCTACTGACCCCTTGGCTTCAGCCCTGGGAATCCTGACTTCAAGGGCTGAGAGGAGGTTTGCATTTGCTGTAATTTGTTGCAGCAGCAATAGGAAGTTAATGCACTGTATCTGTTCATCTCCAAACCTTTGAAAAGTAACCCTGTTGTATTGGCCACCTCCTCCTCCACGCTCCTGCTCCTCCGCCTCGTCCACGCTCCTGCTCCTCCGCCTCGTCCACGCTCCTGCACCTCCGCCTCGTCCACGCTCCTGCTGCTCCTCCACGCCCCTCCTCCCCCTGTTCCTCCTCCTCCATGCTCCTGCTCCAGCTTCTCCTCCATGCTCCAGCTCCTCCTTGCCTCCTGCTCCTCCTCCTACACGCTCTTGCTCCTCCTCCTCCCTTTCCCTGCACAGCCCTTCCTTTTCCCACTTCCTCCCTATTTCCTGGACAGCTTTCTTTCTCTTTTTCTCCTTTCCTGTCCTTGGGCAAACTCCTTGAAACTCTGGTTGAAAGTCACTGGTCTGTGGGGCCACCTATTTGACAGAGGAGCATGCTGAGGCCCAGGCCAAGTGACTGACTCAGACTGCGCGGAGGCTGACCCAGGGCGGATGTCATCTCCTGCCTCCCGTACCACTGGGTTGTCCCTAATGGAAGAGAATCAATGATGCTGCTTCACTGATCTCCAGGGAAAGCAGGTCGATAACAGGTTATAAACATGGGAACGTTTTGGAAAATCTGTCGTCCACTTGTCAGCTCCATCTCTCCTGCCTGGAAGATGTAGAGAGAACTTGCCTTCAGCCCATCCTCATCCCATAACAGGATAGAGGACAAGGGCAGAGACCCAAGTCCTGTTGGTGCCCTCAGGAAACCCCCGTTTCCTCCTCATGGTGGAAGTGGAAACCACCCCGCTGGATGATCTTCCCGGGGAGACCCTCCACCCTGAAAGCAAGGCATCTGGTTTGAGCGCACACACATTCTTGGTGCTGTCACTTTCTGCAGCTGAACGCTGCGTACATGGCCCATTAATCTTGCTAGTCCGGTGTTACTGGGTCCTGGGAGTTTCTGTGGGTTGATGGCAAGTGTTTACCATTGTGTTTAGAGAGGAAAATAGAACTTCACTGTGTCGAAATCAGATGATAACCATTGCCATGTGATTCCTTGGGTTGGTTGGGGCGGGGGATGCTCAGGTTTTTTCAGAGGGCGAAGTTCTTGTTTGAGACAGTCTCACTTTGTCGCCCAGGCTGGAGTGCAGTGGTGCGATCTTGGCTCACTGCAACCTCCGCCTCCTGGGTTCAAGCAGTTCTCCCTGCCTCAGCCTCCCGTGTAGCTGGGATTATAGGTGTGTGCCACCACGCTTGGCTACTTACAAAAACTTTTCAGGCAGGGTTTTGCCGTATTGACCAGGCTGGTCTTGAACTCCTTACCTCAAGAGATCGGCCCACCTTGGCCTCCTAAAATGCTGGGATTACAAGCTTGAGCCACTGTGCCTGGCCCGATCCTGACATCTTTTAAAGCTGCCTTCATGTATCAAAAGCCAGTCTATGTTTGAAAATCAGGCTTGTTGAAGAGCCTAAGAGGAGAGGGATATACTTCAGCTAGGTAAATAACTATGCATATGTTAAAAATGTGGGCCAAAATCTACCCCAAATATTAACTCTTCTGCTTAGCGTTTTATATCCATTTATGGTTATTCTTTCAGTATTAAGATTTTTAAAGATTCTTTTGATAATTGTGCACAAATTACTATTAAAACTCAGCTGCATTTGTAACACTTTAAAGAAGTAATTGGATGACTTTGTTTTTCTCGGAGGCATTTTGAATAGTTATATAATTAATGTTTATCTATTTGCCAGAAATTTTTTTTTTTCCCCCAGAACAGAAACCTGGAAAGAAACATTCCTTTGCATTAAGTGCTATTTCACTGTGTGACAATCAAGTTCTGAATGTGAGAACAAGATCATCGTGTATTTTTGGAATAATTCTTGCTTAATAGCGATAATGCTAAGTGTTAAAATTATGGAACAATTTGTTTCCTTGAAAATTACTATTTGCCTGCTCATCAGGTGGGAGCTGATGAGAACGTGGTTGTAAAAATTAAATTGTCTTTAGCTTGTATAAAAGAAGTTTAAAAACTTTTTTGTTTTGTGCTACTACTGAAGTTGCTTAGCTGTGGAAATGAGGTTATTGCAGGCACCCAGAATTTTATCTCCTTCACTTCCATGATGGGAAGAAATTCTCCAAGAAGCACAGGAATCTGACTTTCTGATATTGAGACTCCTAGGCATCAAGCCCCATGGAGGGGGTGGTGATTACGTGAGCATTGGCGTTGATGTGGGCATCCTCCAAGCCGGACGCAGGGAGCAGGGAAGGGCAGAAAGAACAGGCCCCTCAGGAGCCATGAGAAAATAAAGTGTTGGCAGCAGTGGTGAGGGTTGGTGTCAGGGGCCAGGAAGAGGTGGCAAAGGGGAGCATGTGCCTCAAGGCAGCCCTGGAACCCACAGTCCCTGCAGTGAGGTCTGGTCTGCAGGGGACATGGACGGCCACGCGGTGAGACCCACAGACAGCCTGAATTTGGCTGCCTCAGAACTCTGGTGGATGTTGCAAACGGCCCCACAGGGTTGCAGTGCACATTCCTCGGACAGAAAGAAGACGCTTGGAACTGTTCCCGGCACGAAGCCAGTGCCCTGTGAACAGTGGCCGCTGCTGTTGTGACTGAGTGCCGTCCAACTGGGGATATTTGCTCTGCTCAGTTCACTTAATTGGGTCAGGAATGGGGTTTCCCTGCCTCCAACAAGCTTGACGCATTGAACGAGGGCTCAGTTGATAATGTACTCTGTAAACACGCTCTCCTGGCTAGAGTGAGCAAAGCCCAGGGAGCGGGTGGTTCTTCAGTATTAGCCAGGTGTTTGTGGTGGGGCCAGCTGTGCGGCTGCCAGAGCGAATGTGACCAGGAAGCTTCTGTCCCCCCAAGGTGGCCAGCGTTCCTGTTACACGTGCCATAGGCAGAAGGTGGGCACTGCTGGGGAACTTGCTCATGTTCCTGTTTTCTGATTGGAAATTCAAAGTTTCTGAGCATCCTATATCGAATTTGTACATTGCTGAGACTGTACACATTTCAACGCTTGTCTTTTTCTGCTTTTCAGATCTAGACAACCTGGCATTTGGCCGTGGCTTTCAGGACAGGCTGGATGCAGAGTGAAGTCCTCTCCTCACTGTCAATGTTAGCAGATGTCTTCTTGTATAAACTTCGTATTTCTTGAGACTCTCAATTAGGTTTTAACTAGACTCTTAAAATTGCCATGCACGTAACTCTACCAGTTACAATCGTGAGCTAACATGGGTTTTTGGTTTTACTTTGATGAATGTTTAACATTTGCATGCTGGATGTGGGGGTGGAGGTCATTTATCTGCTTTTCATTTCCTTCTTGGTTATACTTAGTGACTTTCAGGTAAGGTGTGGAAGGCGTGGTACAGGATGAATTGCAGGCCGCACTGTGGCACCGTGGAGGACAGGCGTGGGCTGCAGTGGTGTGCACAGTGGATGAGCGACAAGAGGAGACTTCCATCCTCGAGGGAAACACACAACAATTTAAAAAACTGATCATCTAGCTTACATGAGGTCCAACAAATACAGTTTGCAAAGTTGAACTTCCAAGTTAATTTAGTATTTTTTCCCCTAAGTCATTAATTTAGTAGCTTATGTTTAAATATATTTCTTTTGTCTAAAGCAAGTCATAAATTCTAAAATGAATGACTAAACATGTAATAATTTAGGCATACAGCACCTGAAGGGAAAACTGCCAGTATGCTAAAATATTGGATACAGATGCTTTTAAAAAAATAATGTAGCATTCTTACAATGCATGAGTTTTTAGCATGTAACTTGGTGAGTAGTTTTGAGCTATGTTTGTAGGAATGTGTATCTTGAATACTTGAGGCCACCACTGCAGATGTGTGCGTGAGATGTATAAATACTGAATGTTCTTCTACCTTCCCTTAAATGAAAAACATTAGCTCCCTTTTATTTTTATTTTTATTTTTTTGAAGTGGACTCTTGCTCTTGTGGCCCAGGCTGGAGTGCAGTGGCACAGTCTCAGCCCACTGCAATTTCTGCTTCCCGGGTTGAAGTGATTCTCCTGTCTCAGCCTCCTGAGTAGCTGGGACTACAGGCACCCGCCACCACGCCCAGCTAATTTTTGTATTTTTATTAGAGATGGAGTTTTGCCATACTGGCCAGGCTGGTCTCAAACTCCTGACTTCAGGTGATCTGCCCACCCCGACCTCCCAAAGTGCAGGGATTACAGACATGAGCCACTGTGCTCGGCCAGCTCCCTTCTATAATGATTTATACAGTTGTCTTTGCTTTTTGTTTTTTTTTTTTTGAGACGGGGTCTCACTGTGTCGCCCAAGCTGGAGTGCAGTGACGCAAATCTAGGCTGACTGCAGCCTTCACCTCCTGGCCTCAGGTGATCCTCCCACCTCAGCTTCCTGAGTAGCTAGGAATAGACACACGTCACCCCACCCAGCTAATTTTTTTTTTTTTTTTTTTTTTTTTTTTGTATTTTTAGTAGAGACAGGGTTTTGCCATGTTTTCCAGGCTGGTCTCGAGCTCTCCTGGACTCAAGTGATCTCCCCGCCTCGGCCTCCCAAACTGCTGGGATTACAGGCCTGAGCACCACATCTGGCCCTTTTTTTTTTTTTTTTCCTTCCAGGATTAGAAGTCGACTTTCAGAAAACCCTTCAACCTTGCAAACTTCATTTTCCATAATATGCCTCTAGGATAAAAACAAGACCGAAACAAAGAAGTATGTGTGGACTGCAGTTAAAAATTTTCAACACAACATAGCTTAGGAGAGTTGACATTTATAAAGAGCAGGAGGGCCCCTTCAGTGCCTTCTAGGCATTGGGAATGGTGGTCTGTGGGCGACCCTAACTTGTGCGGCGTCCTGAGACGTGATCGTGATGCTCACGCTTTTCCTGAGGGCCCACCAGGAGTACCAGGGGCTCTTCCTCTGCAGTTGGCCAGCCAGGCAGCAGCTGCTGAAGGAACAAACAGTAAAAGACAGATGTACATGGTGTTATTGTGGCAGAGAGGTTAAAAACAGGCTCACTCTGTTCTTACAGTTTTAAAAAACTAATAATGAAGTCCTTGAATATGTATTGCATTTCAGGATTTTAAAGCAGTTGTGGGTGTGTCTGTGTGTCTCTCTAGCTCCCGTTTGGGTGCTCCCTGTGAAGAGAGCTCAGAGATGCCACCTTTCCTTTTTGAGGTGACAGGGCCTGGAGAGGTGTGAACCCTGTGGTGGGGGGGGGTGACTGACCTGGGGGGAGGCTGGGTCAGCGGTGGGGATCCACCACCACTCCACATTTCTGTAGGGAATCCAGAGTTCTAAGTCTTTATGATATGGGTAACATGAACCTGGAAGAGGTGTTATTTTTTAAGAAGTAAGTGCCATGCTCTTTTTTCCTCATACTTCCCCATGTTTAAGCAGCACTGAAGGATAAGGCACTACTAGCATGTTGGTTTGGAAACAATCTTGTTGGTTATTTTACCTTGAGTCTGATATTAAGGTTGCCTGGTAACAGAAGTTTTCCTTTAACATGGAACTCCATTGAATCTGTTGCTCCATTGGCTGAGCAGTCTGAAGTCAGTGCCGTGGCAGCTGAAGAGGCCTTGGAGGAAGCCGCTGGATGGGCAGGAGGCACCCCCGTTGATTGAGGGAGAGAGGCGCAGTTTGTAGGGACCGCACGTGGCACTTGCGGCTCTCTTCTGCCCCCTGCTGGTTGGCCAAGGGGCCTTGCCACAGTGTGCTCAACGTGAAGGTTCACCGGGCACGCCAAGGCTTTTGCTCCAGAAACACTGACTTCAGAGAGGGCCGGCCGTGTGTGTTGAGCATGGCAAGAAAGACTTACGTGTGTCTTAAACCTCTTGAACAAAGCAAGTTGATGTTTCAAATGCATCTCGAAGGCTAATGACTTTGCTATGGTCAATATTCAGGAGAAAATGGGGTTTGATGAAATAGAAAGACAGTAGTGGCAAGTGAGTTGCTTGTTCCCTGTATGACTAAGTGATGTCCTGGCCGTTCCACACCATGGCCTCTGAGTAGCCAGCGTGTAGATACTGGGTCAATTTAGATGGGACTCCTAGAGCTGTCAGCCACCCGGGAGAAGCACGAGGAGTTCTGTGTGCCCATGGTCATGGTTCCCGCTACTGTGTCCAGCAATGTGCCGGGTTCCAATTTCAGCATGAGGGCGGACACAGCCCTGAACATTATCACTGAGGTAAGTCCCTGTGCGCCCAGCCAGTCCGGCACTGGCTGACGCTAACCCGAGGGCCCTGGCCCTTTTTATCTACCAGTGCGCTAGAAACAGCCTTTTACAAATACCCTGAATGAGAGCTTCTCCTCCTTTTTTCCCCCCTAGAAAAGTAGGTTTTTAGACTCTGAACATTTTTGATCTCACTCCTAAAAAAGTTTGACCACCTCTTCTGTGTGGCCACCGGTGGGGACGTAGTATGGCCAAGACCCCGTGAGTACCTGCAGCGCTGAGGATGGCTGGGCTGCAGTCTCCTGTGATTGAACCAGCATTAAAATCCCGCTCTCCCTTTTTTTTTTTTTTTTTTTTTTTTAATGCTCAACCTAAACTTTCTTTGAACTTCCAGTACCCATTATGATGAACTCCTGCCTTGATGCTGAGGGTAGAAATTGAACTGAATATTTTATAATTGTAGTCATTGTCCTGAACGCACCATTGCATTTGTTATCTCTTTGGTCTTGGCTGTTGACCTCATTTTCCCCTTTGTAAACTGGGGATGTTAAATTACATCTAAGGCAATATTGGGGCTAGTTTAGTTTTTTTGCCAAGAGACAATAATAAAACATAGAAGTATATTCTTTTTTTTGTTTTGTTTTCTTTGTGAGACAAGGTCTTACTCTGTCACCCAGGCTTGAGTGCAGTGGTGTGATCTTGGCTCACTGCAGCCTCGACCTTCTGGGCTCAGGTGATCCTCCCACCTCAGCCTCCCAAGTACCTGGCACCACAGGCACATAACGCCATTCCTGGCTAAAAGAAATACATGCCTATCCCCATGTTTGTGTGTCACACTTGGTGATTCACGTGGGAATCTGAACCATACCTAACGCAGGAAGCATTTCATTTTTTAAAAACTGGATGTCTAAAATTTTTCAGAAATTCTCAAGTTCTAATTTTTCTTGTGCGACTTGGTTCTCACGAATATTTTTCAAAGTTTTTTTTTTTTTTTTGGTAAATCCTTGGCATGAAACTTATTTCTAGCACTGGTAAATAAAAAAAGATTTTAGCATACAGCTCATATGGTAAGTAATGCTTAGCACTCGTTTCTTGCTTTTCTGAACGTCTTAAACTTTCTTCACTTAGCGAAGGAAACCTGCCCAGGTTTTCCCATGTTCACTGGCTTTGGGGGCAACTTTCACCTTATTTTTGGCAGTCACTAATCTCTGACCTAGACGTTGCTTCTGTAATCCTGGTGACGGGTGTCATGGTTTTGCTGCTGTGGGTCCAGCCCGGCTCTGGGCTGACCTTCATGCTGGGAACGTGAATATGAGTGTCTGTTTCACAGAGGGGATTCCAGCATGGCTTTCACTGCTCTTTCACCAGCTTTAGCTGGATTTTTGGGTCTGTGAAAGTTGGGTGTGCAATGGGAGGGATTGAAGCTTCTTTTTTAATCATTACCTAATTGGAACTTGCCCAGAGGGAATGGGTGAGAATTTGAGAGCAGTCACTGCAGTTAGCTGAGCATCTGAAGATGTGGGACAAAGCTGGTGTTGATCTCCCTGTGACTTTATTTTCAAGTTTCCACACAAAGCATAGATCCTTGTGGTATGTGATGTACACTTGCAGGCATGAAGAAAATCTCTTTAATTCCAGGGTCCTCCACTATAAATAACTTTTTTTTCCCCCCAGATTGTAAATATGTAACAAATGTGTAGGGTCAAAATTTGAAAACCAAAATACTTGAGCCAAACACCCCAGAGATGATCAGTTCCACCCACTTTGACTTCCCTTGGAGGGACTGTGTGATTTATTATGCGATTGTTTTAAATTCAGTTTTTCATTCATTCGAGTTTCTCAAAGCTAGGTTAAACAATTTCTGGTTTTCTTTTTTTTTTTTTTTTTTGAGACAGGGCCTCATTCTCTTTCCCAGACTGGAGTGCAGTGGTGCAATAACGATTCACTGCAGCCTCGACCTCCCAGGCTTAGGTGATCCTCCCACCTCAGCCTCCTGAGTAGCTGGGACTATACGTGCATGCCACCGTGCACAGCTAATTTTTTGTATTTCTATAGAGACGAGGGTCCTCCCTATGTTGCCATGGCTGGTCTCAAACTTCTGGGCTCAAGCAGTCTGTCTTGGCCTCTCAAAGCACAGGGGTTACAGGGATGAGCCACCACCCTGGGCCTTAAGTTAACTGATTACAAGAGAGAAAGAACTGGAGCGTGTAGTTAGTTGAGCCTCCCTTTGGCCAGGCACAGCCACCTTGGTAAGTGTATGTGTGTGTCCTCATTGCCCTTCTGATCCTGCGCTCCAAGGAATGAGGCTGTCTTGAGAGTGCTGTGGTTCTAGTCTCATGATGGGTGAGTGACGCCGGCTGAGCTGATCGAGGTCACCCTGGCGAATGCTGCAGCTGCTCGGGAGCCGGGGCAGGGACGAGAAAGCCGCCGAGGATCCCTCTGTGGACCCCTGAAGGGAGAGGGACCGAGATGTGAACATGACAGCTGTTTTCTCCAGAGCCCTGTTTACTGACGGCCAAACAGGCTGAATCCTGAGAAGGTTTGAATTTGGGTCTGAACTGGGCTCGTCTGGCCGTAGAACAGGAGCTGGTGACGAACACGGGAAATGAGGGCGTGAGGCGACTTGATGTGGATGACTCCAGGTCACTCCAGCCACTGTCCTGAAGCCATCAGAGGCTGAGGACGTGTGGGAGTGAGCGTCTCTTCCCTGTCTGGCCACACCCTCTGTGACCCGTGACTCCTGGCCTGGCCCTGGGCAGCATTTATGTTTGGGGTCTGTGGATGGCTCCAGGTGTTCAGTCAATTTGGTAATTCTCATGGGGTGACTGTGACCCAGGGGATGTTTGCACCATCCAGGGAGGTTTCTGGTTAGAACTGGGAGAAGGGATGCTCCCAGCGCCTGTGGCTGGAGACAAGAGACGCTGCGGAAAGTTCCTCCAAGCACAGGGCGAGCTCCACAGTAGGTGTCTGGCTCAGGACCTGGCCGTGTTGCGCTTCAGAAGCCCTGGGTGGATCTGATGTGGTGAAGTCATCTTTGGACACGTGCGTCCTCATCCTCTTCCTCATCCTCACTCATGATTTCCTTCTTGCCAGCATTGATGCTTAGCTGATGCCAGAGCCCCTCAGAATCTATGCAGTGCTGGCGAAGTGGGTCTTCCGGGCAGAACGGAATGAATGAAATACCTCAGAGCAGGTGTTACACATTCTCAGGATGTGGCTGCAGGGAGTTTCCGTTGGACTCCTTTCATTCCTTAGCGCTGGCTGGTGCATTACTCTGTCCTGTAAGCTTGATCAGGTCACATCAGAAACACAGTAGGTGGGTGCCATGCTGCTGTCAGGTGTCGCGAAGGTGGCGGTGACCACAGCCTTGTAATTCCTTGTCATAGTCGCCCCACCACAGACCCAGGGGCCCGGCTGTGTTTGGTCTTGAGAGTTTTGTGCTTTTCTGGGCAGGGTCTCCCCTGTCGTGAAGCTTCACTCCCCTTTTTTGGAGACTGAAGGAAGGAAAAAGCGATAGGGAAGAGGGGAGAGAGGATTTGCAGCAATGTGGCCATTCCCACAGATTTCATTGTGGAGTTAAGGAGCTGAGACCTCCCCACCTGCCCTCTTGTGTGCCTCAGACCCCTCCTGGCCCCAGGTCACCCACACCCTCTGGCTTCCAGCGAGAGCTTCTTGGAGAAGCAGCCAGTGTTGGTCCAGCCAGTCTTGGTCAGTCCTGAGCTAGGGTATTCCACAGTAAAGGAGTGACATCACCTGTCTGAAAGGCATAAGGAGCCCCGCATGTGGTGGTCCTGAGGGGGCCACATCCTGGGCACCAGGCCAGTGAGTATCCCCAGATGAGTGTTTCTGGCTGGGAAGCAGGCTGGCTTTTGGATTGAAGTCCTGCAAAAACTGCCATGGCCAGAGCCTGTACAGAGCAGCCCAAGAGCTGGGCATATGCTGGGCCTGGGTGGATGTGGAGGCTGTGCCATGGGGGCACGGGGGCCCCTGCTCACAGCTCACCTTGTGGTTACCCAACACTGATGCACCCACCTTACCCTCCTACCCACCACGCTGTGAACTCACCTGCCACGGATCTCCACTCACTGTCCAAAGCCCTCTGCCCACACACGGGCTCCTGGCCTTGGGATGCTTTGGGTTGCACCAGGGCTGCAGAGCCTGGGTCGCTCACTGTCCAACTCTCCCGGGGAGATGTGGGCCCCACCCTGTGTCCCAACAGTAGCATTTCTGCAGCAGATGTGGAGATATTCACAGTAAGAGGGACACGTCCAAGTCCATAAGTTGTTCGTTTTGCCACCAAGTGGATGACAAAAACACCTTGCCGTGTGGGGCCGCTGGGAGGTGGGAACAGTGGGCGTGTGGACCTGTCCGGCTGTTACCTTGGTTAACACCCTGAGGTGGAGTTTGAAAAACCCCGGTGCACACGGGCTCGAGAACTGCTCCCCTTTCTGACACCAGAGCCCATTTCCCAGTGGAACCCCAGAGCAGCAACTCAGGTTCTTCCTCGCGTGTGTGGCTTTGTGTGCGGCTTCCCGAGGGCAGAAACGGCAGCCTCCCGCCGGAGAGCAGAGATGCGGCCCGGGGCTGAGTGTGGCCCCCCGGTAATCCAGCTGCCTGCCTCCTTCCCTGCCTTCGCGCGGAGGCCGCCTCTGCACAATGATGGCGGTTACTTGGTGTGGTCCTTACAGCTGTGGGCCCCATCCCACTCATCCTTGCCTGCCAGCAGAAAGCTACAGAACTGGCTTTGCCTTTAAACGTCCTGACTGCCCTGGCCTCCCTTACCCACAATGAGATGCCGAGAGCTGAGCTGTCCCACTCGTGACTAACTCGCCACTGCCTGCAACCTGCTCTGCTGCTTGCCTCACACCCACCCTGCTGTGCTGCCTGCAGGCCTCCCCTTTCATGAGGACCTGGACTGTGCCCAGGTAGCCTCCTGTGTGGCTGAGGCCTGTCCTACTCCCGCACAGCCTCCAGAGCTCCCCGGGCCCCTTGACCCGCATGAATGGGCTTCCCCTGGTGACTCAGGCCCCTCCTGTCCCTTCCTGGACCTCAATGCAGGCCCTGGGGCTGGCAGGTGAGCACCCGGCACCCCTGCTAACCACTTGGCCCCGCTGCTTCAGGCTTACAAGAGCGCGTGCGCAAGGCCCGAGGCACAAGGCCGCCACCAGGAGCTTTGCATCCCCCGTGTGTGGTGCCGGCCACAGAAATAAGCCTGGGCTTATTTATTGACCAGGACAGACGGACAGATGGCTGGCTGGGGAAATACTGTACTTATGTCATTCAGAGACAAGCATTTCTTGAGCGCCTGCTGTGGGGGCTCAGCCGGGTACTGCTGATGGTGCAGTGGTGTAAGCCCAGCCCACAGTTCCTGCCCTCACGGAATTCTCAGCCTAGTGAGAACTGCAAGTCAAATAACCATGAGGTAACTGCAGGGAGAGACACCGGGGTGCCCCGAGAGCTCCTGACAGAGGGAACTTTGGTCCTAGAAACCAGGCGGCGTTTTCCTGGGGAAATGACACTTCCCTCTGGGTCAGAGCTGAGGAAGGTGCCTCTGTGTGTCCCGTGGCTGCTGTGACCCTGACCACACACCTGGGGCTGGAAAATAATACTCTCTCCCACAGTTCTGGAGGGCGGGAGCCATGGGCTGAGACTTGGGTGTTTGCTCCAGGAGAGTCCCTCATGGCCCATTCAGGTGCCCAGAGCTGTGGGCCTTGCATGCCTTGTTCCCTGGAGCTGCCGTCCCCATGTGGGAGTGCAGCATCCTGCTCCAGGGCCTTCAGTCTCTGCACCCCTCATCTTCTGATGCCAGTGGTGGTACTTAGGGCCCACCTGGGTAGTCCTCAGGATTCACCTTTATCACTGCATGAGGAAACATTCCCAGGTTCCAGGGATTAATACCGGGATTCCTTTGGGGGCTCCTCTCCCCCACGCCCACCCACCCACCACTGTGCCTGAATGCGACGTACACAGCGACCAGCATAGCCAGAGGTCCCAGGAGGACCTGGGGTGGCTGGAGCTAGAGCGGGACCTGGTGTCAGAAGCAGGCAGGGCCAGGGATTCCCGAGAAAGGCTTGACGTGCACTTGAAGTGAGCAAAGGGTTTTGAATGTTTTTTATAGATGGGTCTCCAGTCTGTGTGAACAGATAGCAGGGTGCCGGGGTGGGAGCTGAGGCCCAGGAGAGGGCGCTGCAGCCCGGACTGGTGTGTGGGTGGGAAGGCCGCGGATGCATTTCTCTGCTGTTTTTCTCCCCGCTGAGCTTGGGTCCTTGTGGAGGGCGGATGGCAGACATTTCATTCGGGGACCTGATGCCTATGCATCAGAAAGGCTTCCCCAGGCGCCTTGGTCTAAGAACCACGGTCTGCCTTTGAGTAGAGTTTCTATAAACGTAACATTCACTGATGGATGGAAGATGGCCACAACTCTAAAATCACAGGGAGCTTTTCAGAAGGAAATAGAAGAGCACATCTGTTCCCATGGACTAAGCTGGCAGGTGACAGCCCCCTAACTTCTCAGCATCCCCCCTGAGAGATTGTTTTTGCCATTCAAAACAGGAGAGGGTGACATGACTCCAGATATGGAAGAAAGTGTAAAGCCCCGTGTAATAATCTAATATGTAGAAAGGAAGAGAGATCAATCCCCGTATCGCAGGAGGGGTACACTCACTCTGATATGTTTCCAAATATGCAGATACTTGGAAATCACATTCCCAATATCGCAGCAAGGGATGTACACCCCCGTGTGAGATGGTTCTTCATAACTTTCCAAGGCAGAGGGGATATTACATATATGGCAGAAAGTGTGCACCCCCCCAGGGATATTGTTCCCATGATCCTGGAGGGAAAGGGATGTTACTTTAAATATCGCAGAAGGTGTACACGCCCCCAGTGATATTGCTTCTAATTTCCAGGTGGGAGAGGAGGATGTGACACCCAGTATTGCAGGGAGTAGATACAATCCTGGGATACTGTTCTTAATATTGAAGAGGAAAATACAACTTCCAATACAGATGGGTGTACATCCTCTGAGGGTGTACACCCGTCTAGGAAAGCGTTCATAATTTTCAGAGGGGGGGATACTACTCACAAAATCGTAAGCAGGCTGTGAGTCCACCATGTTTCCTAATAGCTAAGGGGGGGGAGAGGGGGTGTCTATTAGTCCCCACCTCGCAGGGAATGCCTCACACCCCTCACAATATCACTGTTGACTGAACACCCCCTGCAGTGCAAAGAATTCCTTTAGCTCTTGAGAACATCATATGGCGGGGGACATCCCCTGCACTTTTTGGGAGTAACATTCTCTCCTTCTGGATAGTAGGAACAATATCTCAGGCGGGTTGGACAACCCCTGTGATACTGAGAGGAATATCTTCTCCCAACGTGGATATTAGGAGTCATATGACAGGGGGCATGTTCACTTCAATTTTGGTAGTGATATCATCCTTTCCTCCCTGGGTTTAGGAAACAATGTGACAGGTGCGGTGGACACCCCCCGCGACCTGGGGAGTATTAGCCCTCCCTGGATATTAGGATCCACGGTAGACACAGCGTGTTTACAATTTTGTAATGTCGTCTCCCCCTAGCCATTTCCAGCAGTATCAAAGACGGGTGTACACCCTCTGCAATATAGGGAGGGAGATCATCCTCTCCCCACCTGGATATTAGGAACAATATCAAAGGGAGTGTTTATAACCTCTGCGATATTGGGAGTAATATCCTGTTAACTTCGGGAATATGGGAACATCATCACTGGGGGGTGTACACTTTCTGCGATTTTGGGAGTAACACCTGTGCCTTGGAATATTAAGGACAATATCACAGAGGGGCGTGTACATCTTCTGCAGTATTGGGAATGAAATTATCCTCTTTCCCCCTGCAAATTCGGAAAGATATCAGAGTGGGTGTTCACCTCCTGCGATATGGGGATTAATACCATCTTCTCCCCTTCCGGATATCAGGAAGAGTATCACACGGGGGTGCACAGTGTCTACGATATTGGGAGTAATAACCTCTCGGCCTTGAGATTTTAATATCCCAGACTGGGTGTACGCCTCCTGCTCTATGGGGAGTCATATCCTCTCCCTTCCAGGATATTAATCACTATCTCATGGCGGGTGAACACAGCCTGTGATACTGGAATTATTATTCTCCTCTCCCCCTCCGGATACTATAGAACAGTATCCCAGAAGAGCTGTACCGTCCCTGTGATATTGGGAGTAATATCATACGCTTCTTCCGTGAATATTAGGAGCAATATCACCAGGTGGCTGTCCATTCGTTACGATGTTGGAAGTCATGTCATACTCTTCCCCCTTAGATTTTAGGATGTGTCACAGGGTGGCACTGATATTAAAACTAACATAATGCTCTCCATCCCTGGATATTAGGAAGGACATCACAGGTAGGTGTACACCCCCTGCGGTATTAGGAATATGATTAATTATTAAACATGAATGGTCCATTTTAATGATACTATTAAACAGGATACCATTATACGTAATTTTAAATATATGATTAGGCACACTTAAAATTAATGTCATTTAACAATATTCTTAATATTACAATATCTCAGTATTGATGTAACAATTGCTGATATAGTTGATATTAGTATTAATACTAATTAACATTTTTGAGCAGTAATTTTTACTATATTGTGATTAATACTGATTACTATTAATTTTATATTAATAGATTTGCTCCTGATACCCGGCAGAGAGAAGATGTTACTCCCAATATTGGTGAAAGGGTATACCCTTCTATCATGTTATTCCCAGTACCAGGACGTAGAGGATAACATTGAAACTACCGCAGGGGGTATACATCCCCTCGGTCATGTTCGTTGTACCTGGATTGGGAGAGGCTATGACTCCCAGTAATGCAGGGGGCGTAGAACTCCCCTGTGATATTGTCCCTAATACCCAAAGGTGGAGATATTTCTTCCGATTTTGCAGGGGGTGTACACCACCCCCGTGATATGATTCCTAATATCTAGGGGGCGAGAGGATGTTAGTCTCAATATTGCAGGAGCTGTACACTCACTAGTGATATAGTTCCTAACATCCAGGCATGGAGAGGACGATATCACTCCCAATAGAGCAGGCGGTGTACACCCCTTCTGTGACATTGTTCCTAATACCCAGTAGGGGAGAGGATATTACTCCCAGTATTGCAGGGGGTGTACAGCCCCTTGTGATATTCTTCCCTATATTCTGGGAGGGAGACGATACTAGTGGTAATATCGCAGGGGGTGTAAACACCCATTGTGATATTGTTCCGAATATCCAGAGGGACAGAAAATGGTATGATTCCCAATATCACAGGGCTTGTGCATCCTCCTGTGATATTGTTTCTTACACTCAAGGGGACAGGATGATATTACTTCCAGTATTGCAGGGGGTGTACACAACTCTTGCGATATTGTTCCTAATATCCCGAAGGGGAGAGCATAATATTTTAGTATGGCAGGGGCTGTACACCTCTGTAATATTGTTCTTAATATCCATGATGGGAGAGGATATGACTCCCAATATCGCAAGAAGTGTACAGCCGCCTGTGATATAGTTCCTAACATCTAGGTGGGGGGGAGAATATTACTGCCCATATCGCACGAGTTGTAAAACCCCTTCGGTATTTTGCCTACAATCCTGAGGGGAGAGGATGATATGGCTCCCAATACTGATGAAGGCATACACCCCCCTGTGACACTATGCCCAATATCCATGTTGGGAGACAATGAGAATACGCCCAGTATCGCAGGGGAAGTACACCCACCCTGGGATTTTGTCCTTAACCACAGGGGAGAGATGATATTACTACCAGTATTGCAAGGGGTGTACACTCCTCCTGTGATATTGTTTCTTATATCCAGGAAAGGAGAAGATGATATTAGTACCAATATTGAAAGGATGGAGAGCCCCCATGGGATATTGTAAAGATACAGGTTGGAAGAGGATGAGATTCCATCCAATACAACAAGGGGTGTACACCCCCACCTGTGATATGAATCCTAAAACATAGAAGAGGAGAATGACATTGCTTCCAAACTACACGGGGTGTACAGCCACCCTGTGATATTGTTCCTGTCATCTAAAGGAAGAGATGATACTACTCACGCTACCGGAGAATGTACACAACCCCCTGTGAAATTGTTCCTCATAACTTGTGGGGGAGAGAATGATACTACCAGTATGACAGTGGCTTGACACCCAGTCTGTGATATTGCTCCTAATTTCCAGTAGGTAAAGTACGATGTACCTGCCAAGAGAGTAGTGAGTGTACAGATGCCCTGTGATGTGTCTCTAAATACTAAGGGAAACACAGGACATTACCCCAAAAACTGTACACCCATTATGTGATATGGTTCCTAATATGCGGAGGTGCAGAGAATGGTATTTGTTCTCCGATTGCAGGCTGTGTACACACAACCTGTGAAATTGTTCCTAATATCCTGAACAAAAGAGACTAATAATGGACACACATTGTGGCGGGGAGTAATTGGGTATTACGATCCACATTGCAGGGGGGTGAGGTACCCCCTGCAATGTGAGGAGCAATAGCAGCCCCCTCTCCCCCCTGGCTATTACGATCCACATCGCATGGCAGTTCAGGACACCAGCCCTGCCCTAGACAGTGGGTATCATGGGACCACCTCCGGGTGGGTGGCAACTCAGCTCCAAGGTGGCCTTGCTGCCAAAGACCAACTTCCTGCTTGTTTGAATCCGGCCACAGGGTCTCTTAGACATGACTATGAGGCAGACACCCTGAAATCTAGCACAACGGACGTCAACGCCCCCCTGAGAGGCACCATAGCACTCAGACTTTGAAGACCTTAATATTTGTCCTTAATAACCACATGGTAGAGGTGATATTACCAATATTGCAAGGGGTGTACACCCCTCCTGTGGTGGTTTCTTATATCCAGGAAACGAGAAGATGGTGTTAGTAATAATATTGAAGGGATTTACAGGCCCCATGGGATATTGTTCTAAAGCTACAGGTTGAAAGAGGATGAGATTCCATCCAATATAACAAGTGGTGTACAACCCGCCTGTGATATAAATCGTAAAACCTAGAAGAAGAGAGAATGACTCAGGGCCACAGCAGACCCTGAGTGAGGAGCAATCTGACCAAGATCCTGGGTTCCCGTCACACAGCCCTTAAACCAGGGACTGGAAACTTCCCCTAAAGAGCCAGGAGTCAGTATTTTCAGCTTTGTCGACTGATCTTTGCCTCAGGGATATAACTCTGCCCTGGCTACATGACAGCAGCTTTCTGCAGGTGGCCCCTGAAGAGATGGGCATGACTGCACCCCCATCAAACTTATGGACATGGAAATTTCTCAATGTCATGAAGTGTTATTTTTTCAACAACTTGGAAATGTAAAATCCATTCTTGATTCACGGGCCACAAGAGCAGGCAGGGACAGGCTGCCCCTGGCCGACCTCTGCAATGAGCTTTGAGAAGGAAAGCACAGGCTGGGCCAGTGCAGCCGCCTCACAGCGAATTCGCTGCAGGAGGATCCTTCTTAGCAACCACTTCTTATCCATCTTGGCTTCAAGTGCAGTTCAGGTGGAGAAAGAGAAAACAAAACTGGCCTCAGCAAGAAGGAAGGAAGGAGATGCAGGGTCAAGCACCATGTGGATCAGTCACACTCAACATTCACACCAAGCGGAGCACAGGCAGGACCAGCCCGGGGGGACTGAAGTGGAGGCTTTCTTGGGTGAGGGGACCTCTGGGTGGGCAAGATTCTCTACCTAAAACTCACATAGAGGTTCTACACAGCAGTAGTTACAGAAAACACACACTGAGAAAAAGGCCAAAATCAAAACAGCTGCCTCTGCCCACACCTTGTCCCTCAGTAACCCACCTTCAAGCCCTGGCAGATGAAGACTCACTTCCTGATGCCCTTCCTGGTGAATTACGTGGGTGAAGCATCCAAACTGTCCCCTACACGGACCCAGATCATGCCAGGTAGGAGGGTGGAGGTCGGGACCTCTCAGGCCTGAGCCTTACAGAAGCAGCTCTTCAAGGCTGTTCGAGTTCACAGGGCATGTTTTAGCACAGGAATTCTGTACTGACACTGGGTGTTGGACCTGGGGCTGCATGAGTCTACAAGCGGCCCTCTTGAAACAGCAGAATCTTGATGAACAAAGGCCCAGCTTTAGAGCCAGTCACTTTTGTAAACTTTTTTTTTACTATACGTTAAGTTGTAGGGTACATGTGCATAACGTGCGGGTTTGTTACATATGTATACTTATGCCATGTTGTGCTGCACCCATCACATTTACATCAGGTATAACTCCCAATGCAATCCCTCTCCCAGCCCCCCTCCCCATGATAGGCCCCGGTGTGTGATGTTCCCCTTCCCGAGTCCAAGTGATCTCATTGTTCAGTTCCCACCTATGAGTGACAACATGTGGTGTTTGGTTTTCTGTTCTTGTCATAGTTTGCTGAGAATGATGGTTTCCAGCTGCATCCATGTCCCTACAAAGGACACAAACTCATCCTCTTTTATGGCTGCATGGTATTCCATGGTGTCTATGTGCCACATTTTCTGAATCCAGTCTGTCTCTGATGGACATTTGGGTTGATTCCAACTCTGTTATTGTGAATAGTGCCGCCATAAACGTACGTGTGCATGTGTCTTAATAGCAGCATGATTTATAATGTTTTGGGTCTATACCCAGTAATGGGATGGCTGGGTCATATGGTACATCTAGTTCTAGATCCTTGAGGAATCGCCATACTGTTTTCCATAATGGTTGAACTAGTTTACAATCCCACCAACAGTGTA
>NC_037679.1:104877875-104892872 GCF_003255815.1 Theropithecus gelada | reverse complement strand
TAATTGGAAGTAAAGCACTCCTCAGCAAATGTACAAGAACAGAAATTATAACAAACTGTCTCTCAGACCACAGTGCAATCAAACTAGAACTCAGGACTAAGAAACTCAATCAAAACCGCTCAACTATATGGAAACTGAACAACCTGCTCCTGAATGACTACTGGGTACATAACGAAATGAAGGCAGAAATAAAGATGTTCTTTGAAACCAATGAGAACAAAGATACAACATACCAGAATCTCTGGGACACATTTAAAGCAGTGTGTAGAGGGAAATTTATAGCACTAAATGCCCACAAGAGAAGCAGGAAAGATCTAAAATTGACACTCTAACACCACAATTAAAAGAACTAGAGAAACAAGAGTAAACACATTCAAAAGCTAGCAGAAGGCAAGAAATAATTAAGATCAGAGCAGAACTGAAGGAAATAGAGACACAAAAAAATGTTCAAAAAATCAGTGAATCCAGGAGCTGATTTTTTTGGAAAGATCAACAAAATTGATAGACCACTAGCAAGACTAATAAAGAAGAAAAGGGAAAAGAATCACAGACACAATAAAAAATGACAAAGGGGATATCACCACCAATCCCACAGAGATACAAGCTACCATCAGAGAATGCTAAACACCTTTATGCAAATAAACTAGAAAATCCAGAAGAAATGGATAAATTCCTGGACACATACACCCTCCCAAGACTAAACCAGGAAGAAGATGAGTCCCTGAATAGATCAATAATAGGCTCTGAAATTGAGGCAATAATTAACAGCCTACCAACCAAAAAATGTCCAGGACCAGATGGATTCACTGCTGAATTCTACCAGAGGTTAAAAGAGGAGCTGGTACCATTCCTCTGAAACTATTCTGAACAATAGAAAAAGAGGGAATCCTCCCAAACTCATTTTATGAGGCCAGCATCATCCTGATACCAAAGCCTGGCAGAGACACAACAAAAAAAAGAGAATTTTAGACCAATATTCCTGTTGAACATTGATGAAAAAATCCTCAATAAAATACAGGCAAACCGAATCCAGTGGCACATCAAAAAGCTTATCCACCATGATCAAGACAGCTTCATCCCTAGGATGCAAGGCTGGTTCAACATACACAAATCAATAAATGCAATCCATCATATAAACAGAACCAAAGACAAAAACACATAATTATCTCAATCAATGCAGAAAAAGCCTTCAAAAAAATTCAATAGCCCTTCATCCTAAAAACTCTCAATAAATTAGGTATTGATGGGACGTATCTCAAAATAATAAGGGCTATTTATGACAAACCCACAGCCAATATCATACTGAATGGGCAAAAACTGGAAGCATTCCCTTTGAAAACTGGCACAAGACAGGGATGTCCTCTCTCACCACTCCTATTCAACATAGTGTTGGAAGTTCTGGCTAGGGCAATCAGGCAGGATAAAGAAATAAAGAGTATTCCATTAGGAAAAGAGGAAGTCAAATTGTCCCTATTTGCAGATGACATGATTGTCTATTTAGAAACCCCATCATCTCAGCCCGAAATCTCCTTAGGCTGATAAGCAACTTCAGCAAAGTCTCAGGATACAAAATCCATGTGCAAAAATCACAAACATTCCTATACACCAATAACAGACAAACAGAGAGCCAAATCATGAGTGAACTCCCATTCACAATTGCTGGAAAGAGAATAAAACACCTAGGAATCCAACTTACAAGGGATGTGAAGGACCTCTTCAAGGAGAATTACAAACTACTGCTCAATGAAATAAAAGAGGACACAAACAAATGGAAGAACATTCTATGCTTAAGGATATGAAGAATCAACATCATGAAAATGGCCATACTGCCCAAGGTAATTTATAGATTCAATGCCATCCCCATCAAGCTACCAATGACTTTCTTCACAGAATTGGAAAAAAACTACTTTAAAGTTCATATGGAACCAAAAAAGAGCCCACATTGCCAAGACAATCCTAAACAAAAAGAACAAAGCTGGAGGCATCACACTACCTGACTTCAAACTATACCACAAGACTACAGTAACCAAAACAGCATGATATTAGTACCAAAACAGAGATATAGACCAATGGAACAGAACAGAGTCCTCAGAAATAATGCCACACATCTACAACCATCTGATCTTTGACAAACCTGACCAAAACAAGAAATGGGGAAAGGATTCCCTATTTAATAAATGGTGCTAGGAAAGCTGGCTAGCCATATGTAGAAAGCTGAAACTGGATCCCTTCCTTATACTTTATACAAAAATTAATTCAAGATGTATTAGAGACTTAAATGTCAGACCTAAACCCATAAAAACCCTAGAAGATAATCTAGACAGTACAATTCAGGACATAGGCATGGGCAAGGACTTCATGTCTAAAACACCAAAAGCAATGGCAACAAAAGCCAAAGTTAAGAAATGGGATCTAATTAAACTAAAGAGCTTCTGCACAGCAAAGGAAAGTACCATCAGAATGAACAGGCAACCTACAGAATGCAAGAAAATTTTTGCAATCTACCCATCTGACAAAGGGCTAATATCCAGAATCTACAAAGAACTTAAACAAATTTATGAGAAAAAAATCAAACAACCCCATCAAAAATTGGGCAAAGGATTTGAACAGACACTTCTCAAAAGAAGACATTTATGCAGCCAGAGACACATGTAAAAATGCTCATCATCACTGGCCATCCGAGAAATGCAAATCAAAACCACAATAAGATACCATCTCACATCAGTTAGAATGGCGATCATTAAAAAGTCAGGAAACAACAGGTGCTTCAGAGGATGTGGAGAAATAGGAACACTTTTACACTGTTGGTGGGACTGTAAACTAGTTCAACCATTATGGAAAACAGTGTGGCGATTCCCCAAGGATCTAGAACTAGAAATACCATTTGACCCAGCCATTCCATTACTGGGTATATACCCAAAGGTTTATAAATCATGCTGCTGTAAAGACACATGCACATGTATGTTTATTGTGGCACTATTCACAATAGCATGGACTTAGAACCAACCCAAATGTTCATCAATGATAGATTGGATTAATCAAATGTGACACATATACACCATGGAATACTATGCAGTCATAAAAAATGATGAGTTCATGTCCTTTGCAGGGACATGGATGAAGCTGGAAACCATCATTCTGAGCAAACTATCGCAAGGACAGAAAAGCAAACACCGCATGTTCTCAGTCATAGGTGGGAATTCAACAATGAGAACACTTGGACACCGGGTGGGGAACACCATACCCTAGGGCCTGTCATGGGTGGGGGACGGGGGAGAGATAGCATTAGGAGATATACCTAATGTAAATGACGAGTTAATGGGTGCAGCACACCAACATGGCCTGTGTATACATATGTAGGAAACCTGCACATTGTGCACATGTACCCTAGAACTTAAAGTATAATAATAGTAAAAAAAGAAAGATAATGATTGGTGCTCCAATCCTTGAAACTGATCCCATGAAGGGATTGCAGTTGGTGTGAAAAGTCTAGGATGTATTCAGAGAATGGGTAGAAGTGAAGATCATTGAGAAGAAAGCTAAACAACTAAGAAGCCAAAGAATTAAAAGATTTCCTTCATAGTCATTAAAATCATGAGTAATTAAGATAGAAGTACTGTTTTGAGAGACTAGCTTTGAATCAAGAGCTAATATTTTCATGGAATGAGTGGGAGTGACTCAGGTTGATAGATGATTCCAACAAGAGGAATAGGTGATAGGGTCTTTTGATATTAAAGTCAAAACTATGAATCCTGAGTATAAAGTGTGGGGAAATGGAAAGGAACTAGCAAAGTGAGGCAGACTGGAAACCAGCCCATCTGGTTTGCAGCAATATTGGGCATGAAGAACCCCCTATGTATCACTGCTGTGGGAGAGGGAGTGTCTCAGGGAAGACCAAGTTTAAGTTAAAGCCAGAAGTGAAAAAGAATAATTCAGAGAAGAGGATAAAGGTGCGGGGGGGGTATGAGTCATGATTAATTCTGAGTTCCAGAAAATTCAAGAGAAGGATTTTAGTCTAGGTTTAGAAGAGAGAAAGTGGATGGGGGCAAAATAGCAATGTCCAGAACCATCTGTTTATTAGAGAGAAGGTGATGAGTAATTAGGGAATCCTTGCCTTCTTATGGTGGTCACTACCATAAAAGAGATAATTGTCATGGTCGGATTAGTCTTGATGATGCCAGAGCTTTGAGCATTGGTGGGTACAGAGACACGGGATCCTTTTCAGGAGAGTGTAGCTTTATGGAGCTGCCTCTTAATCAGCACCAAGGGAGGTGAGATGGGCAAGCCATGGAAGGCTGCTCTGAGCCTGATGGTTTCCTCTTGTGCGCCTTTCATACACACCTGAGAACTCCGGAGGTAAAACCTATTGGACATATCTGCAGGGCACAGATCTCAGAGATTTTATTTATACTCATTTAACATAAATTAACTACTTAAAAAATTTATAAAATGCAAATGTCATACAATTAATTTAATTAGGTATTGAATCCATAATGTGCCAGGTATTTTGTAAGGCACTTTACACGCCCTAAATCCTTATTCCAAATATTGACTTCCTACTTTATAGAGGCACACAATGAAGCTCAGAAAGGGTAAATAACCTACTAATGTTTATACTGCAGGCAAGTAGAAGAGACATATTGACATCAAAGTTGATCAGACTTCAAAGGCCGATATTTCATCAGAACTATGAAGGCTATTCTTGAAACGAATACAAGCTGATTGTTTGAACCACATTTTTGGATCTAATAGATGTATGGCTGTTAGTATAACATGATATTGAAGCATGTTTTATGACATCTTGCATCTAATGTATTTTTCTTTTTCCATGAGTACCACAAGATAAGCAGTATAATTATTTACACAATTAGGAAGAGATAAATGGCACAGAGAATGCTCTTTGACTTCTGAAAATATTATAGAATTTTACAACTGGTATCTTTAGCTTATGTATTAGAAAGGTTGTTAATTAATTTACACTGTTTTATCTTCATTGTATGTATATGTTAGTCTCCAAACAAGTTGATGTGTCTTGAATGAAATAAGGAGAAAACCATTAGCCTGAATTACACTCAAACAATTTTTCCATTCAGAATAAAATCAAATCCATAAAAATAATGGAAAACATCCTTCTGCTATGATGGTTCTCAAAATCCAGGAGTACCTGAAAATTATTTGAAGTGCTTATTTAAAAAGTATTATCTTTGTTTTCCTGAGTCAGAAGCTGCTGGGTGTGGGACTGGATTGCTATTTTGACAACTTCTCAGTGGATTCTCACTCAGCATCTCACTCACTCAAATTAGTATAAAGCCTTACACTAATTTTCCTGGCCTTGGGTCTACATTTCTCAGCTCTTCACAATTGTTCTCCCCCTCTACACTCTTTAATTCATCCCATAATTCCAATACTTCCAAGACTTAACCAAGAATAAAACGAATCTATGAAATAACTGTGACACATTAATCAAATACATTTTGGGGCAACTGTATCAACAAACAGCCTATAAATGATAATGAAATGGTCTCATTGTCAGAAGTAACATGTGAGGTTCGTTGTCTCCTTGGCCAAGGAGAACAAGGACATGGACACACAAAGAATAAGGTTGAGAGTGGAAGTTTAATAGTCAAAAGAAAGAGAATAGCTCTGTGCTGCAGAGAGGGGTCCCAGAAAAATGAGTTTCTAGATGCACAGTGAAATGTAGGGGAGTTTTATACATGACATCATGAGGAGACAGTGCCTGATTTACATAGGGTGCAAAACACTGTTTAGACCAGGTGTGCCATTTTCATGGGATGCAACTTTTTGGTAGCCCCCAGCTTATCCTTTAATTGTGCAGGCGAGTTCTCTGCCTGAGCTGTACCATGTTGCGAACTCCTCTGTTACTGTAGACGTGGTCACAACAACAAAAAAGAAGATGAAGCCTCCATTTGGACATGCCTGGCCTGCAGGTGGCCCTTTTTGATTGGCACAGCTGCTGGCATTTCCCTGTGCAAGCTTCCAACTTGCTTATCTGTGCTTGCAGCTCAATTCCCAGGCTCCTCTTCGTTAGAAATGATTTGGAGGGCTGCTTTTTTCTTAGAAGGGAAACTCTGCCAAGATTCTGTTGCCCTCAGTATCTGCCCAAAGGATTTCTTTCTATGTCCTGTATCATCTTCCCACTCAGGAGTGAAAACCTTGACCGCTCTTAGCAGGTGTTGTAATACTACTCTTCTGGTCATTTCCTGCTGGAGAAGAGTGTCGTGTGGGGAAGAGCAGTTAAGGCTCCTCCTGAGGATCTAAGGGTCCTTGGAAGAAAGGTGGGTCCATGCATGGTTTCATCTGTAGCACTATCTGGAATTTAATAGCTTCTAGGTCAGAAGAGATAAATTTTACAAGAAGGTTTAGAATACAGAGTTTGGATGTGAGTATCAAGATAACCATTATTAATGGGGGCATTCTAGGCCACAACCACGACAGGGTTTGTTTGGTACCTGGCGACCATTTTGATGGGTTGTAATATGGATTGTCTCCACCAGGTGTCACTGTACTTTACTAGAAGCATTAATGAAGAAGCACCATTTTTCCAAAGTAAATCCAATGTAAGTGGCATTGGATTGAGCGGCTAGAGTAACTTTAGTGTTAATTTTGGCTAAATCTTTCCTGTAATTACTAATTCTGTTATACAGGTGAAAATTAGGCAGAATATTACAGCAATTAGAATTTTTCATCCAGAATTCCACATTGTGGATGCCGCAGTGTATAGTCTTATGGCAAATAGTAGAGTGAGTATAGCAATTTCTGCAAAAGTTACATAATAATAATTTTCATCTAAAATTTTACTTGCCAAGATATAGAATTCCCCTTTAAGGGTGTATGATGTTACAAATGTAATCCCATGGGTAATCAAAATCTCCCTGCAAATATGCATCAAAAAGAAATTCTAATAACTGGCAGTGAATCTCGAGAGGAAAGGTAGAAATGATTGAAAGTATCTAGCAAGGTAGAGATAGGACTGAGTAGGATGAGTGGCCCTCACTCATTTACTTAATTTTTTGGTTTCAGCTTAAGATCTCCTATCTCTTCACATTGATATCCAGAACATTCCTTTGAGACATCAAGAGTTGCTCTGTCAGCTTTCCAGGTTTTGACTCAAATATGATGCATTCGGGAGTTGATTCCTGTAACTTTTCCACTGAGGTGGTTGAGAGAAGAACAGGGTAGGGTCCTTTCAAAACTGGACTTTAGAAAAGGAGACAGAGAGAGAAGAGACAGCATTTACCAATACCGAATCTCCTGGGTTAAATAAAGGTTTTCCTATTTCTTGGGTTGGGCTTTTGCTAATCGTGTTAATTTGGGTTGGAAGTGAGCTAGGGAGGTTACATGTTTACCACTTCAAAGGTCAGTCTCTTGGTGTGCTAGAAAATCATTTGTAAGGAAAGGCTATCCAAACAGCATTTTAAAAGGACTCAGACCTAACTTTGAAGGGGTATTTCTTACCTGCAGTAAAGCCATGGGAAGAAGAGTGACAGAAGGAAGGTGAGTTTCTTGGGATAGTTTTCTGAGGTGTCTTTTAATAATATCATTTGTCTTCTCTACCTTTCCTGAAGACTGGGGTCTACAAGCACAATAGAGATGATACTGTATGCCTAGTGCCTTTGAGATCGCCTGCATGATGGTTGCCTTAAAAGAGGAACCATTGCCACTTTGGAGGTACTTAGGTAGACCAAAGCAGGGAGTTATTTCATTAACAAACAACTTTATTACCTCAGAGCCCTTTTCAGTATGTCATGGAAAGGCTTCTACCAAGTTATTGGAAGTGTCTACCCATACGAGGAAGTATTGGATGATCTCTGCTGTGAACATGTGGGTGAAGTCTATCTGCTAGTCCTCCCCTGGATAGTTTCCCATCTTTTGGGTTCGAGGCCTATTTTTTTCCTATTTTCTCTTCTCCTTTTTGGCCTGCTCTGGGAGACATATTGCTCATCTCCAAACTTCTCTGCTGCCTGCATAGCTACGTTTTTTTTTCCCACCAGCTGTTAGTGTTTGCTTTGGAACAGCATAACATCCCTCCATGTGAGGTAAAACACCTGAGTTAAATTTTGAAAAGCTTATATGTCCCTATAGGGGTCATCAGAATATTGACTCTACTCTCCCTTTATCTGCATAAGGTCCTATAATGAGAAGGAAACTTGAACCCTAGTGGCATCACCTCCATTGGACATTTCCTGCAGGGGTAAGAGTGAGATTGGGTAAGTGGAAAGTTTTAGAGATGGTGGAACTGGAGGAGTAGATGCCATGGTTGGAGGAAGCCCCAAATAAGAAGGAAAAGAAGGGCCAGGACTCTCAATTGCTGCATCAGATGATACCCTTGGAAGTTACTGTTCTAGTTTTGTGGAATTGTTCCATTTGGGCCTGCCTGATATGACTCCTAAAAGACCTGGGTTAATTGTGCAATACTTGCAAAGGTCTAGTTTGTCTCACAGGACAAATAAAGCCTGTATGTAAGAGACCTCAGACCATCCACTCTCCTATCTACAGAAAAAATCGAATTGTTGGATAGTATTTAAACCAAGGCTTCCCTACTCAGGCCAGATTTGTTTAAGATGGTAAGAAGGCCAAACCCATGTACAAAAGAAAATGAGTCACTTTTTATTCAAAGTCTCAGGGCCAAAGGAGTCCCAGTCCTTCAAATGCACTCCAGAGGAGTGCAGGACAAAGATGGTCTGTTCCTCATCTAGAAAGAGAAGTGAGAATAAGACATCCTTTTTGTCTCCTTCTTTTCCATTGGAATAGCCGAGTGTGGAGGGCAAGATAATGGGGGCATGCCCCCAACTGTTTTCTCTCCTTGGTTCCCTGAACCCTGACATCTGTTAAAGGTGTTGCCCATGGATGCAGGCATGACCCTCAGTCATGGATCCAGAGGAACTAAGGGATGTAAGGGATGGGATTAGTAATGCTAACTAATGCAACTCTAGTCCTCCACTGGTAATTTCCCCTTGACTTCTTAGTCTTGTGTGTTCTATGTGGCTGCCCGATAGATGGATGTTGGAAAGACTATGTAATAGTTGTATTTGGGTAAGGCCAGTTAATAAAGGAATTGTTCTGGGTTAAGTTTTACATTTTGCTATTATGGCCCAGAATAAAGTATTTATTCTAAGGCAGTAGATCTGATTAACTGTGGACATAAAATCCCCTTGTTTAGATAACATTGTAAATGGAGGCAAAACAGGTACCTTTCAAAAATATGGGGTCTGAGTGACAGTTTTCCTCCTGATAGGACAATATCAAGACAAAAATTTGGTTTTGGAGGATATTTTGCTCCTAATTGTTGAGTTTTCTTATTCACAGGAGAGGAATAAAGCCTGGTCTCTAGCAGAGGGGCACAAAAAGGGAGGAGAATTGGGAATCCAGTGTTTTGGAGAAGTGCCAGCAAGATTCCTCATGAGGGGGATTCCTATTCCACTAAGTAGGGCTGTAAACTTTGAAATACCATGTGCTCTCTGGACCAAACATAGAGAGAGAGAGAGACATTCACTGCAGAGGTAGGGGGAGACCCTCTGTTCCTGGAGAATCCCAAACGTGGAATTCCTTCGAGCTATATTCCCGGTTCCTGTGGATTTTGCTGATCTTGCCTAAAAGGATTATTTCCCTGAACTGTAAAAATTCCTGCAGCATTGCATACAGAGAGGGAACAGAAGACATGGTGGTCATGGAAAGGAAAGAAGAAAAATTGCAATACAAAAAGCTTGGAGATCTTGTTGCTGATGCCCAATGGGCAGTTGGAGGAGGGGTTAGTCCAAGAGTCTTTGGGTAGCACCAGGGTATAACCCCAGGTGGACACTGTCAGTTGGCTCTGGATCNTAAGCTTAACTTCTAGCTATTAAAGATAATTTCCAAGACAAAACCACAATTGAGATACATGCTTAGGAATGGGGCCCAGGCTGAACACAGCTCTCTACCATCCTAGAAGCAGGAAAGCACTCACACTCACCTTCCCTGAGAGAAGTGAGCTGAAACTCCAAAAAGGAGTTGCTGCTCTACATTTTCATAGAGCAGAAAATTCACCTTTTTGGTTGGAAGCAACTGAGACTCCAGATACGTTATATAATATACAACAGAAAAAGATTTCACAACAAAACAAACCTTAGATATTAACCAAATTTTGGGAAATCAGGGATTCTCTGCAGGGGGATCTCCCTGACCTCAGCAAATTGTCCTATTGGTTTCAGCAATGAAGATACCTCAAGCTGGAACCTAGCACCCTTAGGAGGTTTGTCAATGATTGGGGTCCGTTCCCTTGCTCACCAAATTTGTAAATCCAAAGGAATCAGAAACAGGTCTCAATCAATTTGGAAGTTTATTTTGCCAAGGTGAAGAATGCACCAGGAAGACAGGCCTGTGCCTTTCTCCAGAGATGATTTTGAGGGCTTCTGTAGTTAAAGGGTGAAAACAGGCTGAAGGAGGCGAGGGCATGGTTCCATTAAAGATTCCACATGCTGCCAGGAAGAAAGAAGCAGGTAGGGGAATAGCCAACTGTGTATTTGTCTTGCACTCAGTAAATTGACAATATAAGGTGAACGGTGATATCACTTTCATGTACATAGCAAAGTGACACCAAACTGGCAGAACAAGGAAGACTTCTGGAGTAACCCCTTCGAGCATATTTGTAATAGAAGCTGGGAGGTAGGAAGTTAGCAGGGTGGGCAAAGCACAATTGTATGTAGCTCAGCAAAGAAGTCCAGAGCTAGGGGAAGACACCAGGATTAGAGGGACATCTCCATTTCAAACATAAAGCTAAATTGAATAATCATGTCTACAATTGTTGTTTAACAGAATCTTTTAACTAACTTAAATTGTTAATACTGAGATAATGTCAACCTCAATCATCACTTTACAACAATCCTGTAACGACTTGTGTGTCTGCAGTTAGATTTTGTGACATTTCTGTGCCTACTTTGTATTCATAAGGAACAAAAACATATCGGGATAAAATGTATAAATAACCAGAATTTTAAGTTTTCATTAAGTTTGGGACTTCAAACTATCAACAAAGTATGGTTTCTGTAAAAACAACTACTGAAAATCTCATAAATTTTGAAATCTTTTCTATTAGAGATATCTAGATGTACAGAGATAATTAAAACTTAATGGTAAAAATAGATCTAATCTAGCTACATAAAAAAAAGAAGATGTGAGAAGCAATAATAGTGGCTAACATTTATCGAGCACTTACTATATGCCAGACATTGTTCTAGTATTTTATTTGTATGAGTAGATTTTTCTTCCTTACCACAATTCTGTCAACCAGGTGCTGTTATTTCCCTTTTGCAGATGAAAAACACCTAGGTCTAGAAAAGGTAAATCACGTTCTCTAGTTTCAAAGCCAGTAAGTGATGAAGCCAAGGTCTGAACTCACGCAGCCTGATTCCAAATTCCATACTCTCCTCTCTCTTCCATAATGCTAAAGTAATTGTCGATTTTTGTACTCTTACTACCCTTAAGATGTGTGGCCTATTTAATGATGTACCTTATTCCATATTATTCAGTATCCAACAACCATGGGACTTGGTTTATGTGCACGTGCACACACTAATACATATCTGGTTACTGACTTGCACATACAGACTCAGTATATGGAAGTGAAAACAGCACAAGCAGATAAACTCATTTAAATAAAATAACACACTTCGATTATTTTCTACCCTTTTACTTCAATTGTTTTTTAATTGAACCAACTAAGTTACATAGACCCTTCCTTGATATCTTTCATCATTATACTTGTTCTTTCTGCTCTTCAAATTTCCTGTACCTCTACATTGTAATAAAAAGTCTTTAACAACACAGAAGTAACGCATTATTATAAAAAAAAAATTAGAGCAAAATAAAAAGTTCCCCCTTTGTTCCTTCATTCCCACTCCCCTTCTGAAGTAACTACAGATGTAACCACCACTAAGATTGGTATCCCACAGGCGTTATTCTGGGTCTCTTTTCTCCAGCCATAGTGACCTTTTTGTTATTCCTCAAACATGCCAAGCACACTTCTGACTTGGGGAATTTCTCACTTCCTTGTTCCTCTTCTAAATGTTCTTCTTCCAGATGTCTTGTGCTTTCATCTCATTCAGATTTCTGTTTAAACATTACCTCATCCCTGATGCCCCCACGTAAAATAGCATTCTCTATGCATAACTCTTTCACCTGTTTGATTTTTATAATGTTTATCACCAGCTGAAAATGACAGCCCAAAGCACGCTTGCGAATAGGTGCCTGTCTGTGCATATGTGTGCTTAATGCCTTAAAACAACAAATGTATTATGTCAGAGATCTGAAATTCAGAAGCCTGAAATGGGTGTCAGTGAACTAAACTTAGGGTATTGGCAAGACCATGCTTCCTTCTGGAAATATTTGGGGCAATATGTTTCTTTACCTTTTCCAATTTCTAGAGGGTGTCCAAATTCCTTGGCTCGTGACCCTTTTCCATGTTCAAAGCTAGTAATGTCCACATCCCATGGACCCTAAGTCTTTTGCTTCCCTTTTCCACATTTCAAGGAACCTTGTGATTACATTGGATTCACTAGGCCAGATAAAGTCAATCTCTTTATTTTAAGGTTATCTGTTTAGCAACTTTAATTCCATCTGCAACATTAATACCCCCTTGCCGTGTTACCTGATATATTCACAAGTTGTGGCGATTAGGACCTGGATGTCTTTAAGGGTCATTATTCTGTCCAATGTTATATTATCTGCAACACTATATGTACATTATATTGCACATATCACTATCTACTATTTTATATATGTTATATCATATACAACACTATATATATATATATATATATGATTAATATTGAGTGTCAACTTGATTGGATTGAAAGATTCAAGGTATTGTTCCTGGGTGTGTGTGTGAGGATGTTGCCAAAAAAGATTAAAATTTGAGTCAGTGGACCGGGAGAGGTAGACCCACCCTCAACCTGAGTGTGCACCACCTAATCGGCTGCTAGCAGTGCTAGAATAAAGCAGGCAGAAGAAAGTGGAAGGACTTGACTTGCTGAGTCTTTTGGTTTTCATCTTTCTCTCATGCTGAATGCTTCCTGCCCTGGAACATCAGACTCCAAGTTATTCAGCTTTTGGTCTTTTGGACTTACACCAGTGTTTTGCCAAGGGCTCTTGGGCTTTCAGCCATAGACTGAACTTTGTAATGGCAGCTTTCCTTCTGAGGTTTTGGGACTCAGACTGGCTTCCCTGCTCCTTAGCTTGCAAAAGGCCTATCATGTGGTAACCGTGTGAGTCAGTTCTCCTTCATAAACTCCCTTTCCTGTATACATTGAACGTATTAGTTTTGTCCCTCTAGAGAACCATAATATATATATTTATATAAACATATATGTAAATATATTTTATGTATATAAAGAATACATATATTCTCTCTAGTACAAAAAGACAATAAATTATATATGTATGTATATTACATATTACATATATATGTAATTTATATTATATGTCTGTATATGTATATATTACATATATATGTAATTTATCTATCTCTCTGTACCATAACATAAACTCCATGAAAACATAGGTGTTTGATTCATTGCCTTCTGTGTCAAACATTATGAGTGTTAGTATATATTAGCTGAATGTCTGAAAGGATAGATGAATACATATTTTTGTTCTCAATATCCTGTTCCAGGTTGGTGGAAATGTCTGCCACTGCTGCTGCTTCTCCTTTTCCTTTTTCTTCCTCTTTTTCCCTTTTCATACTTGTGTTAATATTACTTTTGTATAATTACTAGAAAGAAAATGAAATCCCTAGTAATCCAACCTGCAAAGGATGTGAAGGACCTCTTCAAGGGGAACTACAAACCACTGCTCAACAAAATAAATGAGAAAACAAACAAATGGAAGAATAGTCCATGCTCATGGATAGGAAGAATCAATACTGTGAAAATGGCCATACTCCCCACGATAATTTATAGATTCAATGCCATCCCCATCAAGCTACAAATGACACTCTTCAAGAATTGGAGAAAACTACTTTAAAGTTCATATGGAACCAAAAAAGAACCTGCATTGCCAAGACAATCCTAAGCAAAAAGAACAAAGCTGGAGGCATTACACTACCTGACTTCAAATATACTACAAGGCTACAGTAACCAAAACAGCATAGTACTGGTAGCAAAACAGATACATAGACCAATGGAACAGAACAGAGGCTTCAGAAATAACATCACACATCTACAACCATCTGAACCTTGACAAACCTGACAAAAACAAGAAATNGTGGTTTTGTCTTGGAAATTATCTTTAATAGCTAGAAGTTAAGCTTAACAACCAACTGGTGTTAGTTTATCTTTATCACTAGAACATCCAGTAATCGTATAAATTGCGCAATTGTTTCTTTGCTTTACTGTTTCTGTTGTTGTTATTTATGGTTCTTTTTTTTTTTGGTGTGGTTGAAAAACAAAAACTACCAGCAAAAGATAAAAATGACATTAACTACCTGAGGCTTTTATGTATACAACAAGGTCCCCTTGTGCTAGCAAAGCCAAGTTGAAAGTGCACCGGTGGTTGCCGCACACAGTAGCTAAGATTCTGCCCCTTTTTTCACCATGACAGCCTGGATTTGGTTCCTAAATCAAATTTTTTCTGGTTTGATATATGTGTTATTTTGGAAACATCAGCAGTTTATCACTGCTAAAATATGGCAATAAAATTTCAAAAATGCATTTTAAGAGCTTAATGGTTAAAAGTCAGTATAATTGGCCGGGCGCGGTGGCTCAAGCCTGTAATCCCAGCAGTTTGGGAGGCCGAGACGGGCGGATCACGAGGTCAGGAGATCGAGACCATCCTGGCTAACACGGTGAAACCCCGTCTCTACTAAAAAATACAAAAAACTAGCCGGGCGCGGTGGCGGGCGCCTGTAGTCCCAGCTATTCAGGAGGCTGAGGCAGGAGAACGGCGTGAACCCGGGAGGCGGAGCTTGCAGTGAGCTGAGATCCGGCCACTGCACTCCAGCCTGGG
>NC_037679.1:104864095-104877840 GCF_003255815.1 Theropithecus gelada | reverse complement strand
AAAAGTCAGTATAATTATAAGCTAATATCCAAGGGGGTGTGTGTGTGTGTGTGTGTGTGTGTGTGTGTGTGTGTGTGTTCGCTTGCGCTCAGCTTTATGCTTTTTTCTCTTCTAGGATCTTGTTTCTTGAGAAAGTTATTTTTTGTTCTCAGTTGACTGAACTCTCTTTTCTCCATGTACTTCTGCCTTTCTCTCCTTCCTCTTGCCACACTTGACTGCATGAGGGATCTAAAATCATTTCTAGCAGCCTGAGATGCCTTAAGAAAATAGAGGTTCCCTCCCAGACTCCTTTTTGGGAGAAACCTCTGTTATATCCAGACACATTTCTCACACCTTAAACTGCTTGCTTTTGTATTGTGCAACCCAATTTTTTTTTTTTCCACTAAAATAGTTATTACAACAGGTGCTACTCTTGGGTGTGTAAAATACAAAAGTGTGTGGTTTAGACATGTAGAGAAACATCTTTGTAACAAAGTGCTCTGTAAAAGCATTGCACGGCCTAATGTTACGATGCCTCTCTTTTTCTGGAGACCTAGGGTACAGTGTGGGCTCTGTGCAGAGCTCAGGGATCCAGTTAAAAGATAAAAACTAAATTTAAAACTATCTGTCTAACTACAACTGGCCTCCTAAACAATTCCGAGGTACTTTCTACAATTTTATGTTTGACTTGGCATCCATTTTTAATCTTCCTCTAGCACACCACACTCTCTCTCTGTACCTTGAGAGAGAGTCTTGTAAATTTTGCTATCAGATTTTCACTTAAGAGTTGTTCCTTTAGTATGCAAATGTAAGCCTATGTAGCTATCGATTGCCTAGCGTAATGAAAGAGTTTATAAGAAATTGAAAGTCTAAAATATCTAAATTGGAAGTTTAACATATCTAAAATATGAATCTGTAAGTTCTACTTTTATCTGCATGACTAATATGTCTATGTATTTGTTTATTATGTATATAATGCTTGCTACTTTTAACCACTGAAAATACATGTGTTCTAACTAATTGGATTTAAAAAGCACTTAAATCAAATACTTTATCAAAAAATAGAAAATAGAAAAGCCCAAATGCTTTTTCCAAGTTCATGTGACTTCAGTAAATCCTTAACAAATAATGTGTTTTTAAATTGTTGGTAAAATAAAATTAGAAATGTCTTAGAATTGTCAATACATATTATTGTCTAGATTTCTTGGCCATGCAGTTTAATATTTATGTCTGCTAGATATTATAAGGTGTCCAAATTTGACAGGAGGGTTATGAAGCTTGCAGCCAAAAAGAAAATTATCTTTGTGTATTTTCTGTGTACGTAAGCCTTTGAATCTTGTTGGTTTAATAAAAATGACTAACTTTTGAGTTATTGGCAAGACAAACGAACAAATACTTTTCATACTTTTTCATTGTTAAAAAAGTATGAAAAGTATTTCTTACAGTCAATGTGATTAAAATTTAATAATTTGCTTATGAGATTTGAGAAACACATTTAATTGGTTTCATGCTGTTTTTAGTAGGTCTTATTGTTTGGGAAATTAAATCTTCTTAGTAAAACAATAAAGATTTTTGCCTTTATTTTTTAAATCTTTGAGTTATCACTTTGGCTAAATGAATGACTCATTTTAAAGTAAATTGTGATTCTATTTTGTCATATTAAGATTTTAAACTTTTGATATTTGACAGACTTTCCAAAATCAAATTATAAAGTTAGTACTTTTGACTTCATTAATTTATTGATGTTAGGTCTCCTGAAGTCCAGAAGAGATATATTTGGCTTGTCTGATATAATAAAGTTATACAGAAAGCATTGTCAAAGAAAAATTTGTATTTAACCTTCTTTGGATTATATTATATTTATATAATGTGTTATTAGAATGTGTTCCCAAAATGTGTGATATTCCTGTGATTCTGATATGTCTTAGTGTTATTAGTAGTCATTATGATTATTATGTAAAATTGTATGCCACAAAGTTAATCAAATTTACTTGTCAATTGTGTCTTTAACCATGGCTGTTCTAAGACTTTTGTCATCCACAACTGTTTTATTTTATTTTCATTTTTTATAGGGCAGTTTATAATCAGCTATACTACTCTGAGGAGTACTCTTAAATATAGGTTTCTAATAAATTTAGATATTGTGCTATTGAAATAGAGAGAAAAATGTCCAAGACTTTCATGGAGAACTGATGTATTCATAAATTTTGGTGATCCAATATTGAGTGGAACATAGAGTTAATTGCATGAACAAAAATAATAGAAGACTGAACTAATTCTTTATGATTTTTGTTTAAAATATTTACTGATTGTTTTTCTTTTTCAGAGTCAGGAAAACTTTCCTTTTAAGCTATTTAAAGCTTTAACAGTTCAGTAAATTGTACTCTTATGAATTCTAAAATTGTTTCTTGCTACAAGTCTCCAAAATAATGTTATAATTGTTTTCCCTCTTTATTTTTCTTTTTTCTTTCATGTTTCCAATTTGAAATTACTAAATATTAAGCTGTGATTTCTATTAAAGGCCTGTGCATGCAAACTAGACAACTTAAACTTCAGAAGAAAATAACAGGAAACTATTTATAGACATAAATCACCTTCTAACTGCCTACTGACAATACACTTCAGAGTGATATTGCCTATATCAGTTTACCAAGATTGTTCTCCATTTCGCTATTTGTTATTTTCTCTCTTCCGCCTCCTATTTTTTCTTCTAAAATGCTTTTTAAATTAAAAAATTTTTTTTTACAAAAAAGGGAGCAGAAGCATAAAAATAAAAACTTGGCACTCCAATTCACTATGCCCGCAGAAACAAAATTAAGCTAAAAACTGAGTCCTGCAAGAAGCTGTCTTTCCTTTTGTTCCTAAGCATAGAGCTACAGATGAAATGTTAAATATTTCCACAGGTACCTATTCTATGTTCAGCTTATTTTGTGTTAAGTGCCATTTTACTGAGCACAAGGCAAATGAATGATTGACTATTCCCTTACCTGCTCCTTTTTCTCTGGCAACATGTGGATTCAGTAATGTGACCATATATTTCCACTTTTCCATCCAGCCTACTTTTCTCCTTTAAATATTGAAGCCCTCAAAATCATCTTTGGAGAAATGTCCAGGTGTGTCTCCCAGGTGCATCCTTAACCTGGGTAAGGTAAATTTCTAAATTGATTGAGAGTTACCTCAGGTCCTTTGTGGTTTGGAATCCAATCTCTGTGGTCTTTATTAAACTAGATAGGACTATACATGTGACTAAATAAAAATATATATCTAGAGGAAATCAACTAATTTCTTGATTTCCTCAAGACTTCCCTGTGGAGACTTAAAGGCTTTGACTTGGGTACCAGGGTTTTCAATTCACAATGTAGGTTACTTCAGGCAAATTCCTCAAATTGGCTGAGTCTTGGCTTCCCCATTTAGCTCTGTGCTTAGGAGTACTTGCTCCTGTTTATCAAATTACCAGTATAATTTAATACCTCACAGTTTTGTGTCGAAAGCAAAAGGCAGAATTATGACATTTACCCGCTTGTAAATGGAAAAATGAAGTGGCTTTTCTAAGTTATCAACTAGATTTTTGTCCCAGGTCTTTTGACTATTATAGATCTCTCATCTGCCTAAATTACTTATCAGAATTAGTTAAAATACTGTTTTTTAAAGGAATATTTAAATAGGTCAGTATCACAATGTCGTTGGCAAAACATTAATATTCTAGGTTTATAGGTTAATTCAAAGTATTTTTAACATATTATTCATTGCACGTTTTTTATTTTAATCAGATTCATAACTATCTTTTGATCTATCCAAAACCAAAGAGAAGCTACCAAAATATTTCTAAATTTTTCACATTGATAAACTACAAAGCATCAACAATTTCACCAAATGAATTCTTTATCAGATTAAAAGACTTATTTAATTCAAGATACAGATCATTTCATTAATATTGGAATATATGCTTCCATTAAAAATTTGAAATATAATGTTCTTTCTAAGAACTTGCCTATCTATACATTAAAGTTCCCCATTTACTTATTTTATTTCAAAAACACGAAACTTATTTCACCTCGAACTCATCACAATGTCTTGTTTTCTTATTCTCTCAAGATTGTGCCTCTGCTTCTTATTCAAATGTTGATTTTAGTCCATGTTTGAACTGCAGATATCAATGAATGTTTTTAATTGTTTTTGTTGCTTACTTTGAAACAATCACTTTTTCAGCAAGAAAAACTATAATTTATTTTATTTTTACAATATATAATTTAGGAATAAGAAAAGCCACAAGGTCATCATCAATGAATCAACCAACCATTCACTAATATTAATTCAGGGTCTACTGTGTTCTGATCATTGGGCTAGGTCAATGCTGGACACAAAAGGAGAAAAGACAGACACAAACTCTGAGCCTGAGAGCATTATAATTTAACAGAGAAATAAATTTATGGAGATAAGTTTGTACAAGTAAGTAACATAGAATCACACACTAGATTACATGAACAAACATTTAATTGTTTAAAAAAGTGCCAGTTAGTCCCTTGCACATAGTAGATACTCAAAATACATAGAAAAATAATGTAAAGAATTAAATTAGAATAACCTCAGAGAGTTTTATAAAGGAAATACCTCTGGAATCAGATTTTAAAAAACAGATAGAATTTGGATTTGTTAAAGCAAGCAAAGCGTACTTCAAGTACCTCTCAGAGCAATTCTGGTGATGCTTGACCTTGACACCATCATGATCTTGCTTTATTTTGATATTATTCATTTCTTTTTCAAGAGAAAATACATGCAGTTGAAATGTAAACTTAAAAAAAAGCAAAGATTTTTTCTTTAACCATTGTCCCCTTATCCAGAAATATAATATGTATTTTAATTAAGTACATAATGTTTTCTTTTTATAACACACGTAGCATACTATTAACACTATTCTCTATCTTTGTATTAATAAAAGCCCTCCTCATTTTTCTTTTGGCAGCAGGATATTAATTTGTCCATAATATATGTTACTAGTTCTATATTGATAAGCATTTAGGTTGTATCTAATTATTTCATATTACAAAACGATTTTTTAGTTATTTTAAGTTCTGAGATACATGTGCAGGACACGCAATTTTGTTACACAGACAAACATGCCATGTGGGTTACTACACCTATCAACCCATCACGTAGGTATTACACCCCACATGGATTAGCTGTTTGTCCTGATACTCTCCCTTCCCCTGTTCCCTGACAGATCCCAGTGTGTGTTGTTCTCCATGTGCCCATGCATTCTCATTGTTTGGTTCCCACTTACAGTGCGAACATGCCCGATTTGGTTTTCTGTTCCTGTTTCAGTTTGCTGAGGATTATGGCTTCCAGCTTCATTCATGTCCCTACTAACGACAGAATCTCATTCCTTTTTATGGTGGCATAGTATTCCATGGTGTATATCCTTCATCCACTTTTTGTTAGGGTTATTTGTTTTTGTCTTGTAAATCTGTTAAAGTTCTTTGTAGATTCTGGATATTAGTGCTTGTCAGATTGATAGATTGCAAAAATTTTCTCCCATTCTATTGGTTTCCTGTTCGTTCTGATGATAGTTTCTTTTGCTGTGCAGAAGCTCTTTAGTTTAATTAGATCCCATTTCTCAATTTTGGCTTTTGTTGCCATTGCTTTTAGTGTTTTAGTCATGAAATCTTTGCCCATGCCTATGTCCTGAATGGTATTGCCTAGGTTTTCTTCTAGGGTTTTTATGGTTTGAGGTCTAACATTTAAGTCTTAAATCAATCTTGAGTTAATTTTTGGATAAGGTGTAAGGAAGGGGTCCAGTTTCCATTTTCTGCATATGGCTAGCCAGTTTTCCCAACACCACTTATTAACTAGGGTATCTTTTCGCTATTGCTTGTTTTTGTCAGATTTATCAAAGATCAGATGGTTGTAGATGTGAGATGTCATTTCTGAGGCCTCTTTTTGGTTCCATTGGTCTATGTATCTGTTTTCGTTCCAGTACCATGCTGTTTTGGTTACTGTAGGCTTGTAGTATAGTTTGAAGTCAGGTAGCATGATGCCTCCAGCTTTGTTCTTTTTGCTTTATTCTTCTTGGCTATACGGAATCTTTTTTGGTTCCATATGAAACTTAAAGTCGTTTTTTCTAATTATGTGAAGAAAGTCAATGGTAGCTTGATGGGGATAGCATTAAATCTATCAATTACTTTTCGTGATATTTATTCTTCCTGTCCATAAGCATGGAACGTTTTTCCATTTCTTTGTGTCCTTTCTTATTGCCTCAAGCAGTGGTTTGTAGCTCTCCTTGAACAGGTCCTTCACATCCATTGTAAGTTGGATTCCAAGGTATTTTATTATCTTTGTAGCAATTGTGGATAGAAGTTACTATGATTTGGTTCTCTGCCTAGTATTGGTGTAAAAGATTGCTTGTGATTTTTGCACAATGATTTTGTATCCTGATAGTTTCCTGAAGTTGCTTATCAGCTTAAGAAGATTTTGGGCTGAGACAAGGGGGTTTTCTAAATATACCATCATGTCATCTGCAAATAGAGACAAGTTGACTGTCTCTCTTCCTATTTGAATACCTTCATTTCTTTCTCTTGTCTGATTACCCTGGTGAGAACTTCCAATACTTATGTTGTATAGGAGTGGTGAGAGAGGTCATCCTTGTCTTGTGCTGGTTTTCAAAGGAATGTTTCCAGTTTTTGTGCATTCAGTATGATATTGTCAATGGGTTTGTCATAAATAGTTCTTATTATGTTGTGATACATTCTATCAATACCTAGCTTACTGACAGTTTTTAGCATGAAGGGATGTTGAATTTTGTTGAAGGCCTTTTCTGCATCTATTGAGATAATCACGTGGGTTTTTTCATTGGTTCTGTTTATGTGATGGATTACATTTAGTGATGTGCATTTATTGAACAAGCCTTGCATCCCAGGGATGAAGCTCAGTTGATCGTGGTGGATAAGTTTTTGATGTGCTGCTGGATTCTGTTTGCCAGTATTTTATTAAGGAGTTTCACACCAATATTCATCAGAGATAGGGACTGAAATTTTCTTTATTTGTTGTGTCTCTGCCAGGTTTTGGTATCAGGCCAATAAAATGAGTTAGGGAGGAGTCCCTCCTTTTTCTATTGTTTAGAATAGTTTCAGAAGGAATGGTACCAGCTCTTTTTTGTATGTCTGGTAGAATTTGGCTGTGAATCCATCTGGTCCTGGGATTTTTTTGGTTGGTAGGCTATTCATTACTTCCTCAATTTCAGAACATGTTATTGTTCTATTCAGAGATTCGACTTCTTCCTGGTTTAGACTTGGGAGGGTGTCTGTGTCCAGGAATATATCCATTTCTTCTAGATTTTCTTGTTTATTTTGTGTAGAAGTGTTTATAGTGTTCTCTGATGGTAGTTTGTATTTCTGTGAGATCAGTGGTGATATCCCCTTTACCATTTTTTATTGTGTCTATTTGATTCTTCTCTTTTTTCATCTTTATTAGTCTGGCTACCGGTCTATCTACTTTGTTAATAGTTTCAGAAACCAACTGCTGGATTCACTGATTTTTTGAAGGGTTTTTCATGTTTGTATCTCCTTCAGTTTTGCTCTGATCTTAGTTATTTCTTGTCGTCTGCTAGCTTTTGAAATTGTTTGCTCTTGCTTCTCTAATTCCTTTAATTGTGGTGTTAGGGTGTGAATTTCAGATCCTTCCTGCTTTCCCTTGTGGGTATTTAGTGCTATTAATTTTCCTCTAAACACTGCTTTACCTGTGTCCCAAGGGTTCTGGTACATTGTGTCTTTCTTCTCATTAGTTTCAAAGAACTTATTTATTTCTGTCTTTATTTTGCTATTTTCCCCAAAGTCATTCAGGAACATGTTGTTCAGTTTCCATGTAGTTGTGTGCTTTTGAATGAGTTTCTTAATACTGAGTTCTAATTTGTTTACACTGTGGTCTCAGAGACTGTTATGATTTCCATTCTTTTCCATTTGCTGAGCAGTGTTTTACTTCCAATAATGTGGTGAATTTTAGACTAAGTGCAATGTGGTGCTTAGAAGAATGTACATTCTGTTGATTTGGGTGGAGACTTCTGTAGATGTCTATTAGGACCTCTTGGTCCAGAGCTGAGTTCAAGTCCTGAATATCCTTGTTAATTTCCTGTCTCATTGATCTGTCTAATATTGACTGTGTGGTGTTAATGTCTCCCACTATTGTTGTATGGGAGTCTAAGTCTCTGTGTAGTTCTCTAAGAACTTGCTTTATGAATCTGGATTCTCCTGTATTGGGTGCACATATATTTAGGATAGCTAGCTCTTCTTTTTGCATTGATTCCTTTACCATTATGAAATGCCCTTCTTTGTCTCTTTTGATCTTTGTTGGTTTAAAGTCTGTTTTATCAGAGACCAGGATTGCAACTCCTGCTTTTTTTTTTTTTCTTCACTTTCCATTTGCTTGGTAAATATTCTTCCATCCCTTTATTTTGAGCCTATGTGTGTCTTTGCATGTGAGATGGGTCTCCTGAATACAGCACACCAATGGGTCTTGACTCGTTATCCAATTTGCCAGTCTGTGTCTTTTATTTAGGGCATTTAGCCAATTTACATTTTAGTTTAATATTGTTATGTGTGAATTTCATCCAGTCATTATGATGCTAGCTTGTTCTTTTGCCTATTAGTTGATGCAGTTTCTTCATAGTGTTGATGATTTTTACAATTTGGTATGTTTTTACAGTGGCTGGTACCAGTTTTTCCTTTCAATACTCAGTGCTTCCTTCAGGAGCTCTTGTAAAGCAGGCCTGATGGTGACAAAATCTCTCAGCATTTGCTTGTCTGTAAAGAATTTTATTTCTCCTTTGCTTCTGAAGCTTAGTTTGGCTGGATATGAAACTCTGGGTTGAAAATTCTTTTCTTTAAAAATGTTGAATAGTGTCCCCCACTCTCTTCTGACTTGTAGGGTTTCTGCAGAGATCCACTGTTAGTCTGATGGGCTTCCCTTTGTGGGTAACCCAATCTTTCTCTCTGGCTGGCCTTAACATTTTTGTCCTTCATTTCAATCTTGGTGAATCTCAGGATTATGTGTCTTGGGGTTGTTCTGCTCAAAGAGTATCTTTGTTATGTTCTCTGTGCCCTGAATTTGAATGTTGGTCTGTCTTGCTAGGTTGGGGAACTTCTCTTTGATAATATCCTGAAGAGTGTTTTCCAACTTGGTTGCATTCTCCTAGTCACTTTCAGGTACACCAATCAAACATAGGTTTGGTCTTTTCACATAGTTCCATGTTTCTTGGAGGCTTTGTTCAATCTTTGTTATTCTTTTATCTCTAACCTTGTCTTCATGCTTTATTTCATTGTTGATCTTCAATCTCTGATATCCTTTCTGTCACTTGAGCAATTCGGCAATTGACACCTGTGTATGTTTCACAAAGTTCTTGTACTGTGTTTTTCAGCTCCATCAGATCATTTATGTTCTTCTGTAAACTGGCTATTCTAGTGAGCAATTCCTCTAACCTGTTTTCAAGATCTTAGTTTTTGTTTGTTTGTTTGTTTGTTTGTTTTGTTTTGTTGTTGTTGTTGTTTTTGTTTTTGTTTTTGTTTTTGCCATGGGTTAGAACATGCTCCTTTAGCTCGGAGGAGTTTGCTATTACCCAACTTCTGAAGCCTTCTTCTGTCAATTTGTAAACTTATTATTTGTCCAGTTTTGTTCCCTTGCTGGTGAGGAGTTGTTATTCTTTGGAGGAGAAGAGGCATTCTGGTTTTTGGAATTTTCAGTCATTTTGCACTGATTTTTCAGCATCTTCATGGATTTATCTACCTTTGGTCTTTGACGTTGGTGACCTTCAGATGGGGTTTCTGAGTGGATGTCCTTTTTGTTGATGTTGATGCTATTTCCTTCTGTTAGTTTTCCTTCTAACTATCAGGCCCCTCTACTGCATGTTTGCTAGAGTTTGCTGGAGGTCTACTCCAGATCCTGCTTGCCTGGGTATCACCAGTGGAGACTGCAGAACACCAAAGCTTGCTGCCTGTCCCTTTCTCTGGAAGCTTTGTCCCAGAGGGGCACCCACCAGATGCCAGCTGAAGCTCTCCTGTATAAGATGTCTGTCGATACTTGCAGGGAGGTGTCTCCCAGTCAGGGGGCATGGGTGTCAGGGACCCACTTGAGGAGGCAGTCTGTTCCTTAGCAGAACTCGAGCGCTGTTCTGGAAGATCTCTTCACTGCCAGCAAGCAGGGATGTTTGAGTCTGCTGAAGTTGCACCCACAGCTGCCCCTTCCCCCAGGTATTCTTTCCCAGAGAGATGGGAGTTTTATCTATAAGCCCCTGACTGACTGCTGCCTTGTTTTCAGAGATTCCCTGCCCTGAGAGGAAGAATCTAGAGAGGCAGTCTGGCTACAGCCACTTTGCTGAGCTGCAGTGATCTCTGCCCAATTTGAACTTTCCAGCAGCTTTTTTTACACTGTGAGGGGAAAACAGCCTACTCAAGCATCAGTAACGGTGGACGCCCCTCCCCCTACCAAGCTCAGACATCCCAGGTAGACTTCAGACTGCTGTGCTGGCAGCAAGAATTTCAAGCCAGTGGATCTTAGCTTGCTGTGCTCCACGGGGCTGGGATCGCCGAGCTATATCACTTAGCTCCGTGGCTTCAGCCCCCTTTCTAGAGGAGTGAATGGTTTTGTCTCACTGGCATTTCAAACACCACTGGAGTGAGAAAAAAAACTCCTGCAGCTAGTTCAGTGTCTGCCCAAATGGACACCCAGTTTTGTGCTTAAAACCCAGGTCCCTCATGGCATAGGCACTGGAGGGAATCTCCTGATTGTGGGTTGCAAAGACCTTAGGAAAAGCATAGTATCTGGACCTGAGTGCACCATTCCTCATGACACAGTCCCTCACGGCTTCCCTGAACTAGGGGAGGGAGTTCCCCAACTGCTTGTTCTTTCTGCGTGAGGAGATGCCCCATCTTGCTTTGACCCACTCTCCATGGGCTACACCCACTGTCTAACCAGTCCCAGTGGGATGAGTCATGTACCTCAGATGGAAATGCAGAAATCACCTGCCTTCTGTGTTGATCTTGCTGGGAGCTGCAGTCCAGAGCTGTTTCTATTTGGCCATCTTTCCAGGCACCATCCGTGGTTTTTCCTTTCCATGTTTAGTGTTTTCTACAGGAGCTCTTTCAAGGCAGGCCTTGTGGTGAAAAATTTTTTCAGCATTTGCTCGTGTGAAAAGGATTTTTCTCCTTTATGAAGTTTAGTTTGGCTGGATATGGAATTCTGGGTTGGAAATTCTTTCTTTTAAGAATGTTGATTATTGACCCCCAATCTTTTCTGCCTTGTAATGTTCCTGCTGAGAGGTCTGCTGTTAGTCAATGGGCTTCCCTTTGTGGGTGACCTGGCCTTTCTCTCTGACTGTCCTTAATGCTTTTTTCTTCATTTTCATATTGAAGAATCTGGTGATTATGTGTCTTTGGATTGATCTTCTCATACTGTAGTTCTGTGTCTTTGAACTGATCTCAGACTGGAGTTCTCTGTATTTCCTGAATTTGAATGTTAACCTGTCTTGTTAGATTAGGGAAGTTCTCCTGGATGATATCCTGAAATATATTTTCAAACTTGGTTCTCTTCTCCCCATCCCTTTTAGGTACCCTATTCAGTCATAGGTTTGGTCTTTTTATATAATCCTGTATTTTTTGGAGGTTTCGTTCATTCTTTTTTATTTTTTTTATTTCTAATTTGTCTACCTGTCTTATTTCAACAAGATAGTCTTCAAGCTATGAAACTCTTTACTCTGCTTGGTCTATTCAGTTTTTGATACTTGTGTCTGCTTCATGAAGTGCCCACGTTGTGTTTTTCAGCTACATCATGTCACTTATGTGCCTTTCTGAACTGGTTATTCTGGTTAATAGCTCCTGTAATGTTTTATTATGGTTTTTAGCTTCTTTGCTTTCGCTTATAACATGCTCTTTTTGCTCAGCGAAGTTTGTTGTTACCCACCTTCTGAAGTCTACTTTTGTCAATTTATCCATCTCTGCCTCCATTCAGTTCTGTGCCCTTATTTGGGCAGTGTTGCAATCATTTAAAAGAGAAGAGACATTCTGGATTTTTGAGGTTTTAGAGGTTGCTTGTTTGTTTGTTTGTTTTGTAGTCATTGCTGTTGATTCTCTCTTATTTTCATGAGTTTGTCTAGCTTTGGACTTTGAGGCTGCTGACTTTTGGATGAGGTTTTCGTGGAAACTTTTTTGTTGATGCTGTTATTGTTGTTGCTTTCCGTTTGTTTGTTTTACTTTTAATAGTCAGGCTCCTCTTCTGTAAGACTGCTGTGGTTTTCTGGGGGTCAACTCCAAACCGTTATCACCATTGAAGAATGGTTAGCAGGAGGTTAGTGCCTCATGCACCTGGAGGGGTCACCCAAGGAGGCTGCAGAACAGCAAGGATGACTGCCTGCTGTTTGCTCTGGAATCATTGTCCCTGAGAGGCACCGACCTGATCCCAGCAGGAACACTCCTTTATAAGTTGTTTAGTAACCCCTGTTATGGGGTCTCACCCAGTCATGGGGTACAAGGTATGGGACATGCTTAATGAAGCACACTGGCTGCTGTTGGTAGAGGTCATGTGCTGTGCTGGGAGGAATTCCACTCATCTGGGTTTTTTTCCTAACAAAGAGCAGCCTGAGAAATCAAGCTGCAAACGTAGATAAACAAGCTAAAAGCTTGCACAGGGGAATGCCACCAGCTGTGCTAGTAGAAAAGGGCTACATGGGGGCAGACATATCCAACATGGAGGCTTCATCTTCCTGTTTCTTAAACCACGTGTTCAGTAACAGAAAAATGGGCAACACAGTGCAGCTCAGATAGAGAACACACATGCATAATAAAAAAACTAAGTTAGAGAGTACCAGAAATTTGCACCCTATGCAAATGGCACACCTACTCTAACCAGTGTTCCATGCCCAATGTAAATGAGACACTATCCTGTTACGAACTTATCTATAAAACTTCTTGTATTTCACCACAGATTTTGCAACCCATTTTTCTGTGACGCATCTCTGCAGCAAGGGTTATTGTCTTTCATTTGCCTATGAAACTTCCACTTTCAACCTCACTCTTAGTATGTCCATGTCCTTATTCTCCTTGTCCATGGGAAAACTAACTTCGAATGTTGCTCCAGGCAATGAGGCTTTTTCACTATGGGGGTTCACCCACATCCCAATGTAGATCAAATGGAAGGGTGAGTACACGAATAAACCCCAACTCTCTACTTTCTTTTATGAAGCTTCTCGCCCTCAGTTTTTTTCAAAATAAAAAATAAAAACTGGGTCTTGTCAGCCATTGAAGAATGGTTAGCATGGCTGCCAGTCTATAAGACTCAGGGGAAAGGCTTGCCAGGGAGAACTTGCTGAGTCTTCCAGTGCCTTCTGAGTGCTAAGTATGTTGGCTCTGTTTTGAACAGATTTTTTTTCATGGAGAGCCTAGTCATCACATGAGACTGGAAGAGGTCGAGAGGCAACTGACAGTGTCCACCTGGGGTTATACCCTGGTGCTACCCAAAGACTCTTGGACTAACCCCTCCTCCAACTGCCCATTGGGTATCAGCAACAAGATCTCCAAGCTCTTTGTATTGCAATTTTTCTTCTTTCCTTTCCATGACCACCATGTCTTCTGTTCCCTCTCTGTATGCAATGCTGCAGGAATTTTAACAGTTCAGGGAAATAATCCTTTTAGGCAAGATCAGCAAAATCCACAGGAACCGGGAATATAGCTCGAAGGAATTCCATGTTTGGGATTCTCCAGGAACAGAGGGTCTCCCCCTACCTCTGC
>NC_037679.1:104852775-104863865 GCF_003255815.1 Theropithecus gelada | reverse complement strand
TTAATTTTGTATCCTGAGACTTTGCTGAAGTTGCTTATCAGCTTAAGGAGCTTTTGGGCTGAGACAATGGGGTTTTCTAAATATACAATCATGTCATCTGCAAACAGGAACAATTTGGCTTCTTCTTTTCCTAACTGAATACCCTTGATTTCTTTCTCTTGCCTGTTTGCCCTAGCCAGAACTTCCAACACTATGTTGAATAGGAGTGGTGAGAGAGGGCATCCCTGTCTTGTGCCAGTTTTCAAAGGGAGTTTTTCCAGTTTTTGCCCATTCAGTATGATATTGGCTGTGGGTTTGTCTTAAAAAAGCTCTTATTATTTTGAGGTACGTTCCATCAATACCGAATTTATTGAGAGTTTTTAGCAGGAAGGGCTGTTGAATTTTGTCAAAGGCCTTTTCTGCATCTATTGAGATAATCATGTGGTTTTTGTCTTTGGTTCTGTTTATATGCTGGATTCCGTTTATTGATTTGCATATGTTGAACCAGCCTTGCATCCCAGGGATGAAGCCCACTTGATCATGGTGGATAAGCTTTTTGATGTGCTGCTGTATTTGGTTTGCCAGTATTTTATTGAGAATTTTTACATTGATGTTCATCAGGGATATTGGTCTAAAATTCCCTTTTTTTGTTGTGTCTCTGCCAGGCTTTGGTATCAGGATGATGCTGGCCTCATAAAATGAGTTAGGGAGGATTCCCTCTTTTTCTAATGATTGGAATAGTTTCAGAAGGAATGGTACCAGTTCCTCCTTGTACCTCTGGTAGAATTTGGCTGTGAATCTGTCTGGTCCTGGGCTCTTTTTGGTTGGTAGGGTATTAATTATTGCCTCAATTTCAGAGTCCATTATTGGTCTCTTCAGGGAGGCCAACTGTATTTCTGTGGAATCAGTGGTGATAGCCTCTTTGTCATTTTTTATTGTGTCTATTTGATTCTTCTCTCTTTTCTTCTTTATTAGTCTTGCTGGTGGTCTATCAATTTTGTTCATCTTTTCAAAAAACGAGCTCCTGGATTCATTGATTTTTTTGAAGGGTTTTTTGTGGCTCTATCTCCTTCAATTCTGCTCTGATCTTAGTAACTTCTTGCCTTCTGCTAGCTTTTGAATGTGTTTACTCTTGATTCTCTAGTTCTTTTAATTGTGATGTTAGGGTGTCAACTTTAGATCTTTCCTGCTTTCTCTTGTGGGCATTTAGTGCTATAAATTTCCCTCTACACACTGCTTTAAATGTGTCCCAGAGATTGTGGTATGTTGTGTCTTTGTTCTCATTGATTTCAAAGAACATCTTTATTTCTGCCTTCATTTCTTTATATACCCAATAGTCATTCAGGATCAGGTTGTTCAGTTTCCATGTAGTTGAGCAGTTTTGATTGAGTTTCTTAATCCTGAGTTCTAGTTTGATTGCACTGTGGTCTGAGAGACAGTTTGTTGTAATTTCTCTTTTTTTACATTTGCTGAGGAGTGCTTTACTTTCAATTACGTAGTCAATTTTGGCTCTTTTCATTATTTTAAAATGTACAATTTAATTATTCTCGACTATTGTCTCCCTGTTGTACTATCAAATACTAGATCTTATTCATTCCGTCTAACTATGTTTTTGTATCCACCAACCATCCTACTTCACTACCATGCCCCTACTACCCTTCCAAGCCTCTGGTAACCATCATTCTACTCTATCTCCATGAGTTCGATTATTTTAATTTTCAGCTCCAACAAATAAGTGAGAACATATGTTTGTCTTCCTGTAAATGGTTTATTTCACTCAACATAGTGACCTCCAGTTCCATCCACGTGACTGCAAATGATATGATGTCATTCTGTTTTTATGCCTGAATAGTACTCCATCTTGCATATGTGCTACATTCTGTTTATGCATTCATCTGTTGATGGACACTTAGGTTGCTTCCAAATCTCGGTTATCCCATGCGATAAACATGGGTGTGCAGATATCTCTTTGATATCCAGATTTCCTTTCTTTTGGGTATATACCTAGCAGTGGGATTGCTAGATCCTATGGTAGCTCCATTTTTAGTTTATTGAAGAACCTCCAAACTATTCTCTACAGTAGCTTTACTAACTTATATTCCCACCAACAGTGTATGAAGGTTTCCCTTCCTCCACATCCTTGCCATCATTTGTTACTGTCTGTCTTTTTGATAAAAGTCATTTGAACTGGGGTGAGATTATATATTGTTGTTTTGATTTGTATTTCTCTAATGAACAACGATGTTGAGTACCTTTTCACATGCCTTTTTGCCATCTGTATGTCTTCTGAGAAATGTCTATATAGGTCTTTTCCCCATTTTAAATCAAATTATTAGATTTTTTTTTCTATAGAGTTGTTTGAGCTCCTTCTATATTCTGGTTATTAATCACTTGTCAGATGGAGAGTTTGCAAATAATCTCTCTCATTCTGTGGGTTATCTCTTTACTTTGTTAACTGCTTTCTTTGCTGTGCAGCTTTTTAACTGCCTGTGATCCCATTTGTCCATTTCTGTTTTGGTTGCCTGTGCTTGTAGTGTATTGCTCAAGAAGTTTTGCACAGTGCAATGTCCTGGAGTTTCCCTAGTGTTTTCTTACAGTAGTTTCATAGTTTGAGGTCTTAGATTTAAGTCTTCAATCCACTTTGATATGATTTTTGTATAGGGCAAGAGATAGGGGTCTAGTTTCATTTTTCTACATAAGGATATCCAGTTTTCCCATTTATTGAAGAGACCATACATTTCCCCAAGGTATGCTTGTGGCATCTTTGTTGAAAATGAGTTCACTGGCTGGGTGCAGTGGCTTACACCTGTAATCTCAGCACTTTGGGAGGCTGAGGCTGGTGGGTCAAATGAGGTCAGGAGTCCAAGACCAGCCTGGCCAACATGGTGAAACCTTATCTCTACTAAAAATACAAAAAAAAAAAAAATTTAGTCAGGCATGGAGGTGTGGGCCTATAGTTCCAGCTACTTGGGGGGCTGAGACAGGATAATTGCCTGAACCAGGGAGGCAGAGGCTGCGATGAACTGAGATTGCACCATTGCACTCCAGCCTGGGTGACAGAGTGAGACTGCATCTCCAAAAAACCAAAAAAACAAAAAACCCCACAAAAAACAGTTCACTGTAGATGTATGAATTTGTTTCTGGGTTCTCTATTCTGTTCTATTGGTCTATGTGTCTGTTTTTATGCCAGTACCATGCTGTTTTGGTTACTACAGCTCTATAGTATAATCTGAAGGTAATGTGATTACTCCAGTTTTGTTCTTTTTGCTTAGGATACCTCTGGCTATTCTGGGTCTTTTTTAATATAAATTTGGGATAGTTTTTTCTATAATATTTCTGTGCAGAATATCATTGGTATTTTGATACAGATTTCATTCAATCTGTAGATTGCTTTGGGTAGTAGTGTAACTATTTTAATAATGATTCTTTCAATCCATGAACATGGAACACCTTTACATTCTGTGTCCCCTTCAATTTCTTTCATCAATGTTTTATAATTTTCATTGTAGACATCTTTCACTTCTTTGGTTAAGTCAATTCTTAGGTATTTAATTTTATTTGTAGCTATTGTAAATGGGATTACTTTCTTGATTTCTTTTTCAGATTGTTCACAGTTGGCAGATAAGAATGCTACTGATTTTTGTATGTTGATACTGTATGCTGCAACTTTACTGAATTTATCCATTCTAACAGTTTTTTCGTGGAGGCTTTAGTTTTTTCCAATATAAAATCATATCATCTATAAAGAGGGATAATTTGACCCTTCCTTTCCAGTCTGGATGCCGTCTGTTTCTTTTTCTTGTCTGATTGCTCTAGCTAGAACTTCTAGCACTATTTGAATAACAGTGGTGAAAGTGGGCATCCATGTCATGTTCCAGATCTTAGAGGAAAGGCTTTCAGTTTTTCCTCTTTCAGTATGATACTAGCTGTGGGTCTGTCACATATGTCTTTTATTATGTTAAGGTCTGTTCATTCTATGCCGTTTTTTGAGGGTTTTTATCATGAAGGGATGTTGAATTTTATGAAATGCCTTTTCATTTCCCACTTTTTATTTTTCTGTATATCTGTTGTATGTTTTTAGATTTGAGGTTACCATGAGGCTTGCAGATAATATCTTACAACGTATTAAACTGATGACAAATTATTGGATTGCATAAACATGCCAAAAGAGTACTAATAAAACCTTTATACTCAAATATTGTCTCCCCATTTAAAAACTTGTTGTTGTTTCTATTTATATTTTATTGTACTATGACTTGAAAAGTTGTGTAGTTGTTATTTTTGATTGGTTCATCTATTAGTTTTCCTACTATGAGTAGTTTACACACCACAATTACAGTGTAATTACAGTGTAATATTCTGTGTTTTTTTCTGTGTATATACTATTACCACTGAGTTTTGGACCTCTAGATGATGTCTTATTGCTCAACAGCCTTTTCTTTCAGATTGAAGAACTCTGTTTAGCATTTCTTGTATGCCAAGTCTGATGTTAATGAAATCCCTAAGCTTTCACTTGTCTGTGAAAATCTTTTTATTTCCTTCTTGTTTGAAAGATATTTTCATTGGGTATACTATTCTAGGGTAACAGATTTTTCCCTTCAGCACTTCAGATAGGTCATGACACTCTCTCCTGGCCTGCAAGGTTCCCACTGAAAAGTCTGCTGCCAGATGTACTGGAGGTCCGTTGTATGTTATTTGCTTGTTTTATCTTGCTGCTTTTAGGATCTTTCTTTATCCTTGACCTTTTTGTATAGGGCAAGAGATAGGGGTCTATCAAGATCCTCAGATAGGGATTTGATTATAAATGCCTTGAGGTAGTCTTCTTTGGGTTGAATCTGCTTGGTTTTCTGTAACTTTCTTGTACTTGGATATTTATATCTTTCTCTAGGTTTTGGAAGTTCTCTGTTATTATCTCTTTCAATAAACTTTCTATTCCTATCTTTCTACCTCCTCTTTAAGGCCAATAGCTCTTAGATTTGGCTTTTGGGGGCTATTTTCTAGATCTTATAGGTGTGCTTCATTTTTTTTTGTTGTTATTTTTTTGTCTCCCTCTGACTGTGTATGTTCACATAACCTGTTTCAGGATCACTAATTCTTTTTGATTAGCTCTGCTAGTAAGAGACTCTGATGCATTCTTCAGTGTATTAATTGCATTTTTTAACTCCAGAATTTGCTTTTTAAAAATTATTCAATCTCTGTTAAATTTATTGCATAGGATTCTGAATTCCTTCTGTGTGTTTCCTTGAATTTATCTGAGCTTTCTCAAAAGGGCAATTCTGAATTCTCTTTTTGAAAGGTCACATATCTCTGTCTCTCCAGGATTGGTCCCTGGTGCCTTTAGTTTGTTTGGTGAGGTCATGTTTTTCTGAATGCTTGTGAATGTTCACCAGTGTGTGGACACTGAAGAGTTAGATACTGTAGTGTTCACAGTCTGGGCTTGTTTGTACCCATCCTACTGGGAAAGACTTTGCAGGTATTTGAAGGGAGCTTTGTGCTGTGATCTGTTTTTGGCCACCGCAGAGATATCTGCATCTGGGGGCATCCCAAGTTCAGTAACGTGGTTCTTCCAGATTCACAGAGGTACCACCTTGATGGTCTTGGATAAGGTCTGGAAGAATTCTGTGCATTAGCATGTAGATATTCTTGTTCTCTTCCCTTATTTTCTCCCAAACAAATGAAGTCTCTCCCTCTCTCTAGGCTGAAATGCCTGGAGCTGGAGGAGTGGTGACACAAGCAGCCCTGTGACCATCACTACTGGGACTGTGCTGGGTTAGGTCTGAAACAAGCATAGCACTGGGTATTGCCCAAGGCTCACTGTTACCACTACAGGGCTACCATTTATGTTCTCACGCAAGCCCTAGGGCTCTACAATCAGCAGTTTGTGAAGCCAGTCAGTCTTTTGTTCTTGCCTTCAGGGTTGTGAGTTGCCCCAGACCCTAGGTGGGTCCAGAGATGCTATCCAGGAGCAGGATTTGGATCCAGAAACCTTAGAAATCTACCTCATGCTTTATCCTACTATGGTTAAGCTGGCACCCAAACCACAAGACAAAGTCCTTCCCACTCTTCCTTCCCCTTTCCCCAGGCAGAGGAGTCTCTCCCTAAGTCCACCACCACAGGCCCACAGGGAGTACTGCCAGGGTACTGCCAATGTTCGCTTAAGGCCCAAGGGCTCTTCAGTCAGCTTGTGGTGAATGCTCTCAAATCTGGGACTTACCCTTCAAATATTTCTCATCCTTAGATGGTATCTGAGAAATCTGATTATAAACAATAAATTTGATTATTTGAGAAATACCATCTAAGAGCCAAATACCATAGGTCGACAAATACCATCTAAGAGCCAAGGCCTGAAATCGTGGACCCCAAAAGCCCTCTTGGTGGTCTTCCCCACTGTGGCTGAGCTGGCACCTAAGCAGCAAAACAAAATCCGCTTTATTCTTCCCTCTGCTTTTTCCAAGCAGAAGTCTTGCCTTGTAGCCACCACAGCTGTAAATACACTAGGTCATACTTGAAGCCAGCATGTCTCAGAATCTCACTTAAGACCTCTGGCATGTATTACCTAGTTACCACTGCTAATTATTCAGGGCCCAAAGGCTCTTTAGTAAGCAAGTGATGAATCCTGCCAAGACTGGGTCCTTCCTGTCAACAGAGTGGGTTCCCTTCTGGCCCAGGGTGTGTCTAGAAATGTTATCTGGGAGCTAGAGCCTGAAATGGGGGTCTCAAGACTCTGCCCGGTACCCTATACTACTGTGGCTGAACTGGTATTTAAGCTTTAAGATAAAGTCCTCTGCACGTTTCCCTCTCCTCTCCTCAAGTGGAAGGAAGGGGTTCTTTCAGAGCTGCAAGCTTTGCTGCCTCAGGTTGAGGGAAGGCTGATGCAGGCACTCCCTTGGCCACTCTGGCTGGTGTCTCACTAGGTGGTATGCCCCCCAAGTCCACTGGTTCGGAGGCCAGCAAAGCACTAGGAGTTGCCTATACATTGCAGTCCTTGTGGTCTAGACTGCTCTTCAAGTTTATTTAGGACGCCAGAGCACTTTAGCCTACAGTGGTGAGGCTTGTGGGAACTCAATTTCCAACCACTGGGATGAAAAATTTCCTCTTTGGCTAGGGCTGGTCTGAATGCTCTTTCCACGGGAGCCAGCTGAGTTTTGCCCACTGTTGGCAGCACTGAGTTCCAATGCAAAGTTCCACAACTGCTGCCCTCCCCCTCCTGCAAGTGGACTCATTCTCCGTGGCAGGTGCTGGGAGATGGGGGAGAGGTGGTCTCAGCAATTCAAGACTTTTTTTTTCTACCTTCTTCAGTGCCTCTTTCAACTTAAAACCAGGTACTATGATCATTCACCTGATTTCTGGTTCTTATATTTTTTTTGTGTGTAGATAACTGTTAAATTTGGTGTCACTGCAGGGAGGATGATCAGTGGAGGCTTCTATTTGCCATCTTGGTACACCTCTCTGTATTTTTAAGAAACATCCACAGGGCGTGGTGGCTCATGCCTGTAAGCTGAACGCTTTGGGAGGCTGAGATGGGTGGATCACAAGGTCAGGAGATTAAGACCATCCTGGCTAATACAGTGAAACCCCATCTCTACCAAAAATACAAAAAATTAGCTGGGCATGGTGGTGGGTGCCTGTAGTCCCAGCTACTTGGGAGGCTAAGGCAGGAGAATGGTGTGAACCCAGGAGGTGGAGCTTGCAGTGAGCTGAGATCATGCCACTGCACTCCAGCCTGGGTGACAGAGCGAGACTCTATCTCAAAAAAAAAAAAAAAAAAAATCCATACTCTTCTCCATAGTGACTGTACTACTGTACTAGTTTACATTCCCAACAACACTGTGTACCTTTTCTTTGCATCCTCTCCAGCATTTGTTATTTTTTGTCTTTCTGAAAGTAGCTATCCTAACTGGGTAACATGATACCTCATTGTGGTTTTTATCTGTGTTTCCCTGATGATTAGTGATGTTGAGCATTTTTCCATGTACCTATGGCCATTTGTATGTCTTCTTCTGAGAAGTGTCTACTCATGTCCTTTGCCCATTTAACAATCAGATTTTTCTTCACAGCTTCACAGCTGTAGCTTCACAGCTACAAGTCTGACTTCCTTGTATATAATGATCTGGATATTAATCCCCTGTTTAGATGAATAGTTTGCAAATATTTTCTCCCATTCTGTAAGTTTTCTTTTCATTCTGTTGATTGTTTTCTTTGCTGTCCAGAAGCTTTTTGGTCTGATATAATCCCCCATTGGTTTACTTTTGCTTTTGTTGCCTGTGCTTTTGAGCTCATATTCATTAAATCTTTTCGCAGGCCAATGTCCTGAAGTTCCTATGTTTTCTTCTGCTAATTTTATAGTTTTGGTCTTACATTTATGTCTTTGATCCATTTTGAGTTAATTTTTGTGTAGGGTGAGAGATAACAGTTTAGTTTTATTCTTCTGCATATGTATACCCAGTTTCCTCAGCACCATTTATTGAAGAGACTGTCCTTTCCCCAGTGAGTGTTCTTAGTGTCTTTGTCAAAAATCAGTTGGCTGTAGATATGTGGATTAATTTTTGGATTCTCTATCCTGTTCCATTGGTCTATATATCTGCTTTTATGCCAGCACCATGCTGTTTTGGTTACTACAGCTTTGCGGTATATTTTGAAGTCTGGTCATGTGAGCCTTCCAGTTTTGTTCTTTTTGGTTAGCATTATTTTGGCAATTCTGGGTCTTCTGTGCTTCCATGTAAATTTTAAGGTCTTTTTTTTCTATTTCTGTGAAGAATACCATCAGTATTTTGATAGTAATTGCATTCAATCTGTAGATTGCTCTGGGTAGTATGGTAATTTGAATAATATTAATTCTTCTGATCTATGAGCATGGGATATCTTTTCATCTATTTGTATCTTCTTTAATTTCTTTTATCCGTGTTTTTTAGTTTTCATTGTAGAGGTTTTTCGCATCCTTGCTTAAGTGTATTCTGAGGATTTCTTCTGTGTTGTGTGTGTGTGGCTAACAAAAATGGGATTACTTTCTTGATGGCTTTTTTCAGCTAGTTCATATATACAGTTTTTAATCTTAAAAAAAGCATATTTTTCCATTTTACAAAAGGATAGTAGGCAAACATTAAAGGTTAAGGACTTCCTCATGGATACAAATCCCAGTATATGTCTAAATAAATTAGGACTCAAATTTATATACATATAGCTACTTTCCAAGTCCAATCTTTCTCCCCTGTATAAGTCCTCCTTCCCCTGAAAAATAAATGCTTTGGGGCTTTCTTCTGTAGCAGAGGGAAACATTAAATACAATTTGGAAGGAGTCTTTTTGATAGTTTATGCTTTTTACAGACCATAAGAAAGTCTTTATAAAGGCTTTAATCTTCTATGTTTTTATTTCTTATGGTTAAAATGGCTATTTCATTTACTGGATCATTTTAGTTAATTTTTGAATAAAGCATGGCAACTAGAACTGACCATTATCTGATCCACCAACATTTAGGGATTTAAAATATTTAGTATGCTGATATCAGTGAATTGCAGAGTAAACTTCCTAAACTGACTCTTCCATAAAACAATGAAAAACCTCTGGAAATTAACCAAAGACCTACAGCAAACTGGGGAGCATTTATTTAAGAAAAATGGCTCAACTACAGTAAGAATAGCTTTGTGCCATTTTAACTTGCCCTAGTCTGATCTCTCATTCCCCATTAGGAGCCTTGAAAACTAACACCACTTATTCCCAGTGCAGTCTTGTGTTCACTGAAATAAAGTAGTTGGAGTGTTCTGCAAATCTTCATCACAAACAATTGTCATTATTTCACTTGTGTGGTGGATTCCCTCAAGGACCCCACCTGATACAGAGGAACAAAGGCAGGCATAAGACATATAGAAAACAAATAACAAAATGGCAGATGTAAACCTTGCTTTATCAGTAATTACATTAAATGTAAATGGATTAAATTCTCCAGTTAAAAGGCAGGGTGAATTTAAAATAAAACACCATCAAACTACATGTTGTCTATATACTAGATACATACTTACATTCAAAGACACAAATAGGCTGTAAATAAAAGAACAGGAAAAGATATAGCATGGCTAAAGTAAAGAGAACTGTAGTGGTTATACTAATATCAGAGAAGAAAACTGTTACCAAAGACATTAAGATGAAATGGTCAATTCATCAGAAAGCTGTAACAATCATAACCTTTTATGCAGCAAACAACAGAGCTCCAAAATACATAAAACAAAAAAAAAGACAATTCAGCAATAACAGAGACTTCAGTGCTCCAATTCAATAATTAATAGAAATAAGCAGATGATCAATAAACACAGATGACTTGATCAACACTATAAACCAACTAGACCTAAAAGACATCTACAGAACACTCCTCCACCCAACAATAGCACAAAAAACATTCTTCCCAAGTGCATTTGGAATATTCTCCAGGATAGATCATACTCAATACATTTAAAAGAACTGAAATCACACAATATATTTTCTCTGGTCATAATGGAAAGAAGCTAGAAGTCAATAACTGAAGGAAAAGGAAATTCACAAGTATGTGAAAATTAAATTCCTACATAATCAATGGTCAAAAAACTCACAAGAGAAATTAGAAAATATTTGAGACAAAAATGAAAGCATAACATATCAAAATATATGGGATGTAGTCAAAGAAGTGTTTAGCAGGAAATTTATAGGGACATATAGCTACATTAAAAGACAAGAAAGGTGTCAAATCAATAACCTAATCTTTCAGGTTAAGAAACTAGAAACAAAAGAGAAAACTCACTCCTAAACAAGCAGAAGGAGGAAATAATAAAGACTCTAGTGAAAAGAAATATAATAGGAAATATAAAAACATTAGAGAAAAAAAAGTAAGCCCCAAAATTGGTTTTTTGAAAAGATTAACAAAACTAACAAACGTAAATAACTAAGATCAGAGCAGAACTGAAGAAGAGACACAAAAAACCCTCCAAAAAAATCAATGAATCCAGGAGTTGGTTTTTTGAAAAGATCAACAAAATTGATAGACCACTAGCAAGACTAATAAAGAAGAAAAGAGAGAAGAATCAAATAGACAAAATAAAAAATGATAAAGGGGATATCACCACCGACCCCACAGAAATACAAA